>NW_023397011.1:322456-590090 GCF_011125445.2 Fundulus heteroclitus
CGACCGCCATATTCTTATGGGTGCTGCCTGCCAAGCCGAATAATTTTCTTCTTCTTCGAGGTGTACGCACGATGAGCAGGCGAGGGCGGGCTCCTTCAGGTGGCTTCGGACAAAGCATGCGGTGCGCCCTGTCGATGGTAACCGGCTTCTCAAAGTTGGTGGCGTCCAGGAGTTTGGGATTAAGGGTGGACACGAACTCGGTCGGTCGACCATTTTCCTCACCCTCTGGAATGCCAATAATCTTGATGTTATTCCATCGAGAGCGACCTTCCAGATGTAGCAGTTTGGATCGTAACACTTTATTGTCCTGTTGTAGTTCGGCCACCGAGCTTTCCACCAAGTCGATGTGATTCTCATGGTTACCAGCCTGTTGTTTGGTTGCAACCAGTCTCTCAGTAACTGCCTATTGCGCTGCGAGCAAGCCCTGGAAACTCTGCTTGAATCTGTCAAATTGATCATTGATGGACTGTAGTAATTTGTCAGATATCCTCTGCCAGAATAGCAGCAACTCATCCTCATCATCGTTGTTGGTAGATATCTTCGTCATCTTTTAGTTTGGCTATGGCTAGCTGCATTAGCAAGCCCAGCTTTTGAAGCAGCTTTTCCGAACTTAGTAGCCCTGCTAGATATTTTCTCAGTTGGGTAGTCGAGCGTGGAGCAAATTGTGGCTGCAAGAGAGCAAGAATTAAAGAGCTCTGCACTATGGTGAGTGGTGCTTAATTGTCAAAAGTTTGCATGCCAATGCTGAGCGCAGCAAAAGTGCGACTACTCGGCCACCATGTCAGGCCACACCCCCTTGCTTGGAGTTTTTTTTTATCTCATCTGTAGTTATCTGATTCTAACCCTTTGATGCTGACTCTGGTATTCCTGCCTTTGAAATCAAGGTCTACCAGCTCTTTTCCAAACTGATACGCGTGTATACGTCATAAGTCAGTCTGATTGGTCAGGCTAGTATAATTGTATGTTTAAATCATTTGCTAATCTTTGGCTTTATAATGAATGGTTTGGTGTTCCCCTGCCTAATGAATTGAAAGGGACTCTTAAAGCATCTTATATTTTGCTAATGATCAATATTTTTCTCGCTCCTTAGGTGATGTGTTTACCCTGGAACGATGAGCCTTTGGCCCCGGAGACCAACTTTTTGAAAGATGAGCTTGAGAAGGTTAACAGATGTGGAGTCCTCACCATCAACTCCCAGCCCAACATCAACGGCAAACCATCCACAGACCCTGTAGTGGGCTGGGGACCTCCTGGAGGATATGTCTTTCAGAAGGTGCTAAAGTATTTGTTTGGTCATTCTCAACAAAGACATTCTAGTCTGAGCTGTTGATATCTGATATGTTGCCTCATTTCTCCTGTTTTTCATCCAACAGGCCTACCTGGAGTTCTTTACCTCCAGTGAAAATGTAACAGCCCTCCTCAAAGTCCTGAAGAAATATGAACCTCGTGTCAACTATCACATTGTTAATGTTCATGTAAGTCTGAAGATCGATAGTACTAGTCATGGTATGAGTTCAGATCATATAAGGGTCATTCTAAATATCTTCTGTGCAGGGACATAACATGACCAATGCGCATGAATTGCAGCCTAATGCAGTGACGTGGGGCATCTTCCCAGGCAGAGAGATTGTCCAGCCCACTGTAGTAGACCCAGTCAGCTTCATGTACTGGAAGGTATGTTACCAAGACAGCATGAAGGAATAAATTAGTGTTTTGTTAAGCTATTATGCAAAAGGAAGGTTAAACTGGGCAGTGAAATATTTTATTGATTTTAACTCAATTCAGTTCAATAAAATGTTATTTTTGTAGTGCTAATTTACAGCACATGTCATCTCAAGGCCATTTACAAAGTCAAATTCGATCAAATCATAAAGATTGGTCAAAAGGTTTCCTAGCTACGGAAACCCAATAGAGTGCATTGAGTCTTTGAAAAGCAGCATTAGCACCTTTTCCATTGCCACTCAAAAGCCTGGGGCTTTGCAATTCATGGATAGCGTTTCCATACACAGTTACCCGATTAATTTCACCTTCCCCGGACTTTAGTTCGTGGGGCTTTGGTCCCCCAAGCGACGTTGTACTTTGCTCTGCTTTCTCAGGGCTTGTTGACAGGGCAGGGTTGCATGCAGCAGGAAAAACTGTCCGCCACAATGGTGGAGTAAGGAGCAACAAGGAGATGAGGAGTTTACAAATCTATTGATTTGCCACAGTGTTTGTGTACGGGCACGGAGCAGGCTCACTTTCTGTGGCAGAGAAAGAGGAGAAGCAGACCTTCTCGGTGCATATAGCCTTTTCAATTCAATTCAATTCAATTTTATTTATATAGCGCCAAATCATGAAACATGTCATCTCAAGGCACTTTACAAAATCAAGTTCAATCATATTATACAGATTGGGTCAGATTATACAGATTGGTCAAAAATGTCCTATATAAAGGAAACCAGTTGATTGCATCAAAGTCCCAACAAGCAGCATTCACTCCTGGGGAACCGTAGAGCCACAGGGAGAGTCGTCTGCATTGTACATGGCTTTGCTGCAATCCCTCATACTGAGCAAGCATGAAGCGACAGTGGGAAGAAAAACCACCCATTAACGGGAAGTAAAAACCTCCGGCAGAACCGGGCTCAGTATGAACGGTCATCTGCCTCGACCGACTGGGGTTACAGAAGACAGAACAGAGACAAAAAAGCACAGAAGCACACATTGATCTAGTAATCTGTTCTACATTAGATGGTAGTAGCGGGTGAGCCGTCTTCTCTGGATGATGTCACAGTTAACAGAACGCCAGACCAGGTGTACCTACTATGAAGAAAAAGAGAGAGAGCAAAAAGTTAAAAGCTGAAATGACGACAGTCATTTCAATGTAATACAATGCAAAACTGGAGAACAGTAGACTGAAGAACAGTAGAAATCAGTAGAGTGAGAAAATTAGACCCTGATGTCCTCCAGCAGCCTAGGCCTATCACAGCACAACTATAGAGATAGCTCAGGGTGTGAGCCACTCTAACTATAAGCTTTGTCAAAAAGGAAAGTTTTAACATTAGTCTTAAAAATAGATAGGGTGTCTGCCTCACGGACCAAAACTGGGAGTTGGTTCCACAGGAGAGGAGCCTGATAGCTAAAGGATCTGCCTCCCATTCTACTTTTAGAGACTCTAGGAACCACCAGCAGACCTGCAGTCTGAGAGCGAAGTGCTCTGTTAGGAACATACGGGGTAATCAGAGCTCTGATATATGATGGAGCTTGATTATTAAGGGCTTTATACGTTAGAAGGAGAATTTTAAATTCTATTCTTGATTTAACAGGAAGCCAATGAAGGGAAGCTAAAATTGGAGAAATATGATCCCTCTTGTTGATTTTCATCAGAACTCTTGCTGCAGCATTTTGGATCAGCTGAAGACTTCGAACTGCATTTTGTGGACTTCCTGATAGTAAAGAATTACAATAGTCCAGCCTTGAAGTAACAAATGCATGGACTAGTTTTTCAGCATCACTCCTGGACAGAATGTTTCTAATTTTGGCGATATTCCGGAGGTGAAAAAAGGAAACTCTGGAAACCTGTTTAATATGGGATTTAAATGACATGTCTTGTTCGAAAACAACACCAAGATTTTTAACTTTATTACCAGAGGCCAAGTTAATGCCATCCAGATTAAGGGACTGATTAAGAACTTTATTTTTTGAAGACTCTGGCCCAAAGATTACAACTTCTGTCTTGTCAGAATTTAAATGCAGGAAATTTAAAGTCATCCAGCTTTTGATGTCATCAAGACATGACTGCAGTCGAAGTAACTGATTGGATTCATCAGGATTTATGGATAAATATAGCTGAGTGTCATCAGCATAACAGTGGAAATTAATCCCATGCTGTCTGATAATTTTGCCAATCGGAAGCATATATATAGTAAATAGAATTGGTCCAAGGACTGAACCCTGTGGTACTCCACAAGTGACCCTAGAGTTTGAGGAAGATTTATTATTAACATGAACAAACTGGAATCTGTCCGACAGATAAGATTTAAACCAGCCTAATGCTTTTCCCTTAATCCCTACAGTATGCTCAAGTCTTTGTAAGAGAATATTGTGATCAACTGTATCAAATGCAGCACTGAGATCTAACAGGACAAGTATAGACACAAGTCCATTATCTGAGGCCATGAGAATATCATTGGTGACCTTCACCAGAGCTGTTTCAGTGCTATGATGAGCTCTGAAGCCTGACTGAAACTCCTCAAGTAGGTCATTACTTTGTAAATGTTCACATAGTTGATTAGCAACTACTTTCTCAAGAATTTTAGATAAGAAAAGAAGATTAGATATAGGTCTGTAATTTACTAACTCATCTTGATCAAGAGATGGTTTCTTAAGTAAAGGTTTAATAACAGCTACTTTAAAAGCCTGTGGTACATATCCATTTACCAAGGATAGATTAATCATGTCTAAAATAGGACAACTGATCAGAGGGAATACCTCCTTAAACAACTTGGTTGGGATTGGGTCTAACATACAGGTAGAAGGTTTAGATGAAGCTAAAATTTTAGATAGCTCAGAAAGCTCTACTGCTTTTAAACAGTTCAGACACTGCGCAGGTTCTAAGGATTCCTCCAATGCTGCCTCACTTACTGGGGACGAGGTAATCATGTTTGGGAGGATGCCAATTATTTTATTTTTAATGGAATCAATTTTATTTATGAAGAATCCCATAAAATCATTACTGCTAAGAGCTAAGGGAATGGATGGATCAACGGAGCTGTGGCTCTGGGTAAGTTTGGCAACTGTACTGAAGAGAAATCTAGGATTATTCTTATTCTCCTCAATTAATGATGAAAAATATGCTGCTCTAACTCTGCGGAGGGTCTTGTTATACAACAATAGACTGTTCTTCCAGATTAGGTAGGATTCCTCTTGGTGTGTAGAGCGCCATTTTCTCTCCAATTTCCTAACATTGTGCTTCAAGGAACGCAGCTCTGAATTAAACCAAGGAGCCAGCTTCCTGTGAATAATCACCTTCTTTTTCAAGGGAGCTACATTGTCTAATGCAGAACGCAATGACGAAGTCATACCGTTTGCAAAGACATCTGTTTGTGAATTGGAAGAAACAACATTGCTGCCATCTACGGGGCATTTCTGCAATACGGAGGATATTAAAAAGGGGACAGACTCTTTAAGTTTTGATACAGAATTATCTGATAAAGATCTACTATAATGGAACCCTCTTTTGGGGGTGGAGAACTCAGTTAGATTAAACTCAAATGTTATTAAAAAATGATCAGATAGGACAGGGTTGTGAGGAAATACTGTTAATTCTTCACAATCAATGCCATATGTCAGCACAAGGTCTAAAGTATGGAGCCAAGAGTGCGTCGGTTTATGCACATTTTGAGCAAAACCAATTGAATCTAGGATAGTTTTAAAGGCTACACTAAGGTCATCACATTCTGTGTCAACATGGATGTTAAAATCGCCCACTATAATAGCCTTATCAGTATTTAACACCAAATCAGATAAGAAATCTGACAACTCATCCAAAAACTGAGTGTAAGGGCCTGGTGGACGATACAAAACAACAAACAGAAAAGGTTTTATTGCTTTGCAGTTTGGATGAGGGAAACTGAGGGTTAAATGTTCAAAAGAACTGTAGTTATTAATTGGCCCGGGACTAATTAATAAATCAGACTGAAAGATGGTTGCCATTCCTCCTCCTCTTCCCACAGATCTGGGAATGTGGAAATTTGAATAATTGGAGGGAGTTGACTCATTTATACTAACGTAGTCCTCTTGTAGCCAGGTTTCTGTGAGACAAAACAAATCAATCTGTTTATCAGAAATCAATTCGTTAACTAACAAAGTCTTTGGAGGGAGAGACCTTATATTTAATAGACCACATTTAATTGTTTTATTTTTAGGTTCAAGGTGAACCGTATTGATTTTTATTAGGTTTTTATGATTTGTTCCTTTTTAGATACGTTTTTGATCTGTTAAGTTTTGGCCGTGGGAAAGACACTGTCTCAATAGGATAATGGATGGGTAACAGTACAGAAGCTGCAGAGAGGTGTGTTAAACTACGGCTCTGCTTCCTGGTCTGGACCCTGGGTTGTCAGCATTTAGGAGGACTAATAAATCCGGCCAGATTTCTAGAAAGAAGAGCTGCACCATCCAAAGTAGGATGGATGCCGTCTCTCCGGATCAGACCAGGTTTTCCCCAGAAAGTTCTCCAGTTATCAATGTAGCCCACGTCGTTTTCAGGACACCACCTAGACAACCAGCGGTTGAATGATGACATGCGGCTAAACATGTCATCACTGGTCAAATCAGGCAGGGGACCAGAGAAAATTACGGAGTCCGACATTGCTTTAGCAAACTCACACACCGAAGCAACACCAACTTTAGTGACCTCCGATCGGCGTGATCGGGTGTCATTACCGCCAGCGTGAATAACAATCTTACTGTATTTACGCTTATCCTTAGCCAGCAGTTTTAGGTAAGATTCTATGTCGCCCGTTCTGGCCCCTGGCAGGCATTTAACTATGGTCCCTGGTGTCTCTAGTGCCACGTTTCTGACTATTGAGCTCCCAATAACCAGGATCGGCTTCTCAGCGGGTGTGTCGCTGACTGGGGAAAATTTGTTTGAAACGCAGACGGGTTGGTGGTGAACTGGGGGCTGAAATCTAGAGCTATGCTTCCTACGATCTGTCACCCAGCCGGCCTGCTTACCCGGCTGCTCGGGTGCTTCTGGAGGACCACTAAGTGAACTAACGCTAGGTCTATGTGGCTCCGCGCTAGCAGAGGGGCGGCTATCAGCTGGTCTTTCCATAGCACGGAGCCGGGACTCTAATTCTGACACCCTCGCCTCCAAAGCTACAAAAACACTACATTTATTACAAGTACCATTATCACTAAAGGAGGCAGAGGAATAGCTAAACATCTGACACAGAGAGCAGGAGATAAGGGGAGACTTAGTCAGAGACGGAGAAGCTGAAGTAATAGTAGGAGAGGAAGCCATTGTGGAGCTAAAGCTAGGCTAGGCTAAAGCTAGGCTAGCGCCCTTCTACCACGCCAAGAGAGCAAACCGTGAAACACGAGGAGTTCCCAAGCGTGATGTGCAGCAACAGAAAATGTTTTAAAAGTGCTTATGTGTTAGAAACAGATGTTACAGCAAAGAGATTAAAGATAAAAGCGAGAGAATCTGGAGCAACAAACCGCTGCTCACGCAGTGAAAACAGGAAGTGATACAATACGCCTTACCGCAAACAGGAACTTACATAAAAATTATTTTGCTGTGATCAAGATCTTGATGTCCTCCAGCACCCTAAACCTATAGCAGCATAACTACAGAGATAGCTCGGGATACCCTAAACAACTTTTACTATGAGCTTTGTCAGAAAGTTTTAAGCCTGTCTTAAAAGTAGACAGGAAGTCTGCTTTACAGACTAAAACTGGGAGTTTTATGGATAGATATAGCTAAGTGTCATCAGCATAACGGTGGGAAATCAATGGCGCCTTAATTTTTAAGGTGGGGGGGCAGCGGGGATGTTTCATCAACCTGCACTCTATTAGTAGGCACCTTTAATGTAAGGCGCATGTGCTCATTATTGTCACACAGTAATGTTCACATGTAGCCTTTTAATAATCAAAAGAAGTCGAAAAGTAACTTGCAGAAATAATCATTTTTGAAACAGAAATTATGTGACAAACTGCAGAGCTCAGAAATATGATGACGCTCTTTTTCCACAGAAAGGAATGGAAATGTATTGCTCATCAGAGGTAAAGTGTGTTAACAGTAAAATAAATAACTTCCCTCTGTCCCTCTCTCGCTGTCGCTATTCACACATCTGCGATGCTGAAAATGGACTGTCACCTGTCATTGTTATCCAGGTCATTTATTAAGAATGATGATCATTAATAAAAGCAACTGAAAAATATTAACTACAACAGTAAATAATTTACACTGGTTCAAGGACACAGTTTGGCGCTGTGGAGCAGAAACAAACTTGTGGTGTGATCCAATCTTCTAACACAGGACACGGTGAGTAAAGAAGACGATTTAGTGGCGCCTGCAGCTGGATGGCTGTTACAGATCCTGCTTAGCCTATCTGATTTTGCTTTAATTAAAATTAAATGATGGATGAGGATCAGTTCCTCCAAATCTGACACCATGGTCTTGAGCCGGAAAAGAATAGAGTGCCTTCTCCGGGTTGGGGAGGATGTGTTACCACTAGTGGAGGAGTTCAAGTATCTTGGGGTCTTGTTCACGAATGAGGGGAAGATGGAGCGGGAGATCGACAGGCAGATTGGTGCGGCGTGTGCTGTGAAGCGGGCGCTGCACCGATCCGTTGTGGTGAAGAGAGAGCTGAGCCAAAAGACAAAGCTCTCGATTTACCGGTCGATCTACGTTCCTACCCTCATCTATGGTCACGAGCTTTTGGTCGTGACCAAAAGAACGAGATCCCGGATACAAGCGGCTGAAATGAGTTTTCTCCGTAGTGTGTCTGGGCTCTCCCTTAGAGATAGGGTGAGGAGCTCAGTCATCCGGGGAGGACTCTGAGTAGAGCCACTGCTCCTCCACGTCGAGAGGAGCCAGTTGAGGTGGCTCGGGCATCTGGTCAGGATACCTCCTGAGGCAAATCTCAACGGAACATGATACAGGGCTATAATCTGAAATTAATATGCTGTGGTATCTGAAGTTACTAATGCTGGGGATCAAATGGGAGTCTACCAGAAAATAATCAATCCTTGTGTATGATTTGTGCACATTACAATAAAATGAGTAATCCCGATCAGTTGGGTGTTGTAGTCTACAAATATCCAAAAGCCCCTTGGATTGGGTTAGATTGTTAAGAGTACGGACACCAAGGATAATAGGTGCTTGGGCGGAAGAGTGCCTTAGACAGGCTCCCTGGTGAGGTGTTCTGGGCACGTCCCACCGAGAAGAGACTCAGAGGGAGACCCAGGACATGCTGGAGGGACTATGTTTCTCCTCTGGCCTGGGAACGCCTTGGGATTCCCCCGGAGGTGCTGGCCTAAGTGGCTGGGGAGAGGGACGTCTGAAGCGAATGTTGTTGCTTCACCTCCTATCCGACTCCTGGATGTCACAGACACAGCGCCTGAGCCTGGTTCTTCTTCTCACCAGCATTACGCAGACTTAGATCACGCTAATCATGGTTAGGAGCGAACTTTTATGTGTAGGGTTAGGACTTTTATTCCTTTTATTATCGCAATTTGTTAGAAATAAGCTATGTAGGCATATCTCCATGTTTGTTTTTGTGAGAGCATGCACGTCATGCGCACTTGGCCATCGTGTGGATCGATGCACTGTTTCTGTGTGCATCGCACTCATGTGGCATACTTGTTTGGTTGGGGACCTGACTTGCAGGTTTGTGATGTGATGTTGGGTTTTTTTTGTGCTCCTCGCGCATCATGTTGTAAGAATAGTGTTGGTTTAGGTCAGGTGCTGGGATAGTTTCTGCACCGCCTTCAAATATAATGCTGGAGACGCCCCAAAGTCAAGTAAAGTGGCTGATAACAAACTTTACTTTGACGGAAAAAAACCAAAGAAATGAACATTCATTTCAATAACTGATTTCCTATTAATCATCATAGGAAATCAGTGCTTGTTAACTGTATGGTTAACAAGCACCGCATAGCTGACGTCATCCCAGCACGCAGGGTTCATATAGCTGGTACGTTGTCAACCTTGCAACACAGCGAGAAAATATATGTGCAAAAGTAACATGTCATTAATTGATGTGGGAAGAGACTTACATGAAGTTGTGAACTTGCTGTGCACTTTGTTCAGCTCCATCCTGTCAGGCAGGAGTTTGTGGAGTAGCAGAAGTTCTCCATTAAAAACAGTTTTGTGCGTCCTGGGTTTCTGGCAGCCGTTTCTGACTCAAATTGCGTTCAGAAAATTTAACTATAACCTTACCAGGTTTCCATATACTTTCACTATATGTTGTCCAATATAGAAGGGCATTTCTTATTTATCATAAGAAATGCACTTATATTGATTTTTAAAAAAGACAAAGGAAAAACATTTTCCTGTCCTATGAAGCTGCACTGGGCACTTTAATTTTGACTTGTTCATATTTATATTTTATATTTAAAATAACATTTAAAGTAATTTAACTTGACACAAAAGAAGTGAAAAATTTCATAACCTTAAGTTTTGTCCATTTTTCTGAACATTCACTGAATAAAATTACTAAACATTCTTATCATGGTGTCAAAAAAAAGCTTCAGAATATGTAAATTTTGCTGACTTTGACTTAGAAGAAAATCATGCTTATTCTTCTGTTTTCAGGATGAGGCCTTTGCTTTGTGGATTGAAGAGTGGGCCAAACTCTATGAAGATGAGTCACCATCACGAATGATCATCAAGTATATACATGATAACTACTTCCTGGTTAATCTGGTGGACAATGACTTTCCTCTGGATAACTGTCTGTGGCAGGTCATCGATGACATGTTCGATCTCGCATCACCAGAACTGCTCAGTGATGAGACTGGTTTGCAATAAACTGACATTTAAGAGAACTTGTTTAGGAAAGAAATAATTAATTAATTGGATACCTTCGTATTTTAGGTTTTCTTTTTTTGAAAAGTGCCTTAATGAAATGCTAGTATATTTAACACAATTTTTAAAGCTAGTTCAGATACCAAAAAAGGCAGCACATTAAATATGAAAGTACCAAGGTAAAAGATGAAATCCAGGAAATTATTAGGAAAAACAAATTCAATTTAATATATTTAGACAGCACAAATTTATGAATTGGTGACTCCAAAGGTTGTTACAAGGCAAACAAGGCAAAGACAAACTGTTTACATCCAGAAATACAGGACTATCTCAGAAAATTAGAATATTGTGATAAAGTTCTTTATTTTATGTAATGCAATTAAAAAACATGAAATGTCATACATTCTGGATTCATTACAAATCAACTGAAATATCGCAAGCCTTTTATTGTTTTAATATCGCTGATTATGGTTTACAGCTTAAGAAAACTCAAAAATCCTATCTCAAAATATTAGAATATTTCCTCAGACCAAGTAAAAAAAATTATAACAGCAAAACAAAATCAAACATTTGAAAATGTCCATTAATGCACTCAGTACTTGGTTGGGAATCCTTTTGCACAGATTACTGCATCAATGTGGCGTGGCATGGAGGCAATCAGCCTGTGGCATTGCTGAGGTGTTATGGATGCCCAGGATGCTTCAATAGCGGCCTTTAGCTCATTTGCATTGTTGGCTCTGGTGTCTTTCAGCTTCTTCTTCACAATATCCCACAAATTCTCTATGGGGTTCAGGTCAGGGGAATTGGCAGGCCAATCAAGGACAGTAATGCCATAGTCAGTACACCAGTTACTGTGAGAATCTTATGTCGTCTCTTAACCACTACCATACTTGTGATTTAGTTTACTGAACCAAGCTGAGTGTTTTTCAAGGCTCAGGAAACCCTGCAGTGTTTCGAGTTAGACGATTCAAGTGAAGTTGAATAGCCTACTAGTGTACTTTTTTACGATATTCTAATATTTTGAGATAGGATTTTTGAGTTTTCTTCAGCTGTACGCCATAATCAGCGATATTAAAACAATAAAAGGCTTGTGATATTTCAGTTGATTTGTAATGAATCCAGAATGTATGACATTTCATGTTTTTTAATTGCATTACAGAAAATAAAGAACTTTATCACAATATTCTAATTTTCTGAGACAGTCCTGTATATAGTCAATTCAGTCCAATCTTATAGACAAATTCTGACTCCGTTACATACATTCCAAATTCATCTTAGTTATAAGAATAGAGTTAAGTGCAGTTTATGATGAAAAAAACATTTATGTTAAGGAAACAAACCCAGGGGCACGCTTGTGGCACAGCAGGTAGTGCGACCCATATGCGGAGGCCTTAGTCCTCGACGCGGTTGACCTGGGTTCGAATCCGACCCGCGGTCCTTTGCCGCATGTCTCTCCCCTCCTGTCAGCCTACTTTCAGAAAGAGCGAGCCACTAGAGCCGCAAAAAATCCCCCCCTTAAAAAAAAAAAGGAAACAAATCCAGTTGTGTTAGAGTGACTAAAAAACAGCTTCTTCTGAAATAGCATGTAGCTACTTTGGGTTGGAAGTAAAATCTACTGGACGAAAAGCAGAATACTTACCTAACAATAGCTCCCAGGTCCTAGCAATAGCTCTTTCAATTCATTGTAATTAAATTTTATTTACATAGCACCAATTTACAACACGTCATCTCACGGCACTTCACAAAGTCAAATTCAACCAAATCATACAGACAGATTGGTCAAAAAGTTTCCCATCTAAGCAAACCCACCAGATTGCATTGAGCCTTTGACAAGCAGCATTCACTTCTCTTGAAAGCGTGTGTAGCTATGGTGGACAGTCATCTAAATTGTTGATGGATTTGCAGCAATCCCTCATACCGAGCATGCATGCAGCAAAAGTGGAGGGAACTACTCCCCTTTAATAGGAAGAAACCTCCAGCAGAACCAGGCCCAGTATGAATAGTTATCTGCCACGACCGACTGGGGCTTAGAGAAGACAGAGCAGAGACAAAAGAGCACACTTTCATTTCCTTTGACTGGAAGAGAGTAAGGGCCAACAGTTGTCACTATAAAAAGAGAATATAAGGGTATGGGCAGCAATAGCTCAGCTGATGGCCCCCTCCTGGAAGGCATTACAGCTAAAAAGAGACACATTTTGGAAGTCAACACAAAATATATCGATCTATTATCTATACCTGCTTATCAATGCAGAGGGCTGTGAGGGGATAGAGCCACACAAAATGAAAATCCATGTAATAAAAAAAAAATAAGGTTATGTAAAAGAACAGAAACATTTAAATGCTAGCAAAACAAAAAGACCCACAACTAAAATCTTGTTAAATTAATTTGGATGTGTAAATGTATTTTAACAGTTAACCTATTCTTTAATTTTTGTATATATTGTTTTAATACGTTTTCAGTTCAATTATATGGAGAAAGGAAAATGTCAGGTGTGTATGATTTTAAAACTTCATATTCATATGTTAATAAAAATATAGTACAAAAATTCAAATACAAAACTCTGTTGTCATATATGTGAGTCTGAAATATTTTGTGGGTTAGGATTGTTTTTATGTGAGTATGAATCAGAAAGCTTTGAGTCCAAAGTCTTGTGAATACAACTTTCATTTCTACGACTAAAAGGCTTCACTGCTGTGGACACGAATTCAAGTCTGTGGTTATGAGAAGAAATGTGTTCAAATGACGTCACAAGGGAGCGTTACCGAACAAATTTTTTCAATTCACAACAACGCGAGTACAAACTCGTAAAGTCCGTTCTTGACCAAGTATGGACTTGCGGAGAACGGGAGCATGCAGAACGTATCTCTGTGTATTGGAACAGAAGCGTACTTGTGACATCACCACACGCACACAGCTCGTCTGGACCTGCATTTCACCTCTTGTTATTAATAGTCTTTAGATGATGATAAATTATTACTTATGTTGATCATTAAATGAAATAAATGTATGAATAATGTATTCAGTGTTGAATGTGAGGTAATATTTTGTGTTAAATTATAAAAGTTCTTCAGCCTTTTTTAACATACAAAACTATTTATACACTACACCATATTTTATTGAAAACATTTTTAAAACTATTTTTAATATCTAAAAAAATTACAGAATTGTGGCTATAAAACCAGAATCAAGCTGTCGCCATGGTGCATTCTGGGAAAGCGGTCAGTCTGAAGAACGCACAAGTCTGCTCTGATGCAGGCTCGATAAAGAGGGTGGGGTGAGAACAACAACCGGGGATTTGGCCCGTTCTCGGTCTGGTGTTCTTGGCAACTGGAACCACAGACATATACCCCGTTTACACTACCCTTTTTAGCCAAGCTGAGACCAGTCCAAGCTCGGTAACTGAGATAACTCTTGAGTGTAAACGGTAAGCAGACTGAACTGAACCGAGCTAGACATAAACGGACCGCGCTAAATGCAGATCAGTTCCTGGTGTGGTCTCGGCCTGTTTTTTTTTTTTTTTTTTTTTTTTTGTCCCGGTTATCTGATAACGAAGAGCGCATGAGCAGACCACGTCATCCCCTTACAATCAGCTGACTGTCCGCGGTTTTTCCGGCGTGTCTGGCTGCACGTCCCGATTCACACTTAACTCAGACAAATTTCAGACATTCATAATAATACTAGCTTCCTTACCGTGCCACACGGTTTCCAGAGATGATTCTGCTTAGCAGTGTGATGAACCTCAGCGACTGTCGTTTCCTGCGTTTGTAAATCCTTATTAGACGTTCGTTTGTCTTATCCACGTCCCAAAAGCCAACTCTGTCCAACCATAACATCCTGAATGTTACGGGCGCCGCCATTTTGATTTGCTTAGTCCTGCCTTCAATCCCAGAGAACTGGGACAGATTTGTACGTCAACGTCACCGCTGTATTGTATGTGGCGGAAAGTAGTGAACGTCTATGTTCCCTGTATATATGTTTTAAGTATTTAGATAAGAAGCAGTGACGTGCAGTCAGGGGAGGCAAGTGAGGCCAGGCCTCACTTGTCATCATGGAAAGAAATAAAATATATAGTAACATAATATAAATTGTGATTCACTCAGTCATTTGTAATAAGTTATTTTTTTTACCTAATTTTGTAACGTTTCTGGCACTGGAGCTGATCTAATTTCTACTCAGCACACCTGTTCAGTCTCCACCCCGCCTGCAATTAGCCTTCAATGTTTTCACCTGTTCTCACCTCCATTTAAACTCGATTCTGATCAGTCTCCAGTGCCAGAACGTCTCTTATCCCTTCTCACAACCGTTTGGTAAGAGCATTCCAGCCTCTGTTATTTTTGTTTAACCTGCCTGTCCGCCAGTCTGCCCGAACTGTTTTGTGCCCTCCTGTTTTTGAGTTTGTTTAGTCCCAGCCTGGTTCTGTTTACCTGCCTGAAGACCGCCTTTTTGCCTCTTGGATTCTGTTAATAAAACCCCTTTCAGCATCAGCTCCGTGTTTGGCTTACATTGGATTCAACCACAGCAAATCGTTACAAATTTCCTAACTTTTGATCATATTCTCTTTAAAATCGCAGAAGTTTCGCTATTTTCCATGTAAATCCTTGGTGGCGCTTCATAGCGAAGCCGGTAAGGCCGCAGCGAGCTTGGCCTCACCTTGGATTGCGCAATCCCATGTTAACTGCGCTGACTTCCATTCCGTGATGCATCTTCCAGTCTCTAGATCATAAATTCAATTGTTCAAACAGTTATGAACTGATTCTCCATAATGTAATATATGTGGATAGCTTATTGTGTTTTGGTCATCAAACTGTGTGCAGGTAACATGTTTTCGTGCTGCTGGGCGATCATAAATGGCAAAGCACTGGTTGTAGGTGAGGCTGGCAGTTCCTTGGCCTCTAGGCAGGGGGCGCTCTAGGCATGGACTTGATTTATAAGTAGAGGTAAGACAGCGATAATTATTCGTGTTTTGTTTTTGTAATCAAATGTGCGTAATGTGGGTTTTTGACTGTTACAAATGCAGAAATCCATCATAACTGAAACTGTTACCAATCAAATGACAAATAATTTAGTATTATTTTTTTCATCAAAGAATCAATATTTTTTCCATGTCTCTTGGTGAATTGATTTGGCTCAATCAGTCTCCTTCAGCACTTGGCAATGAGTCTACTCTGTAGTGTGTATATTTTTGTAAATCTGACTCTGACGTCAGTGCCTCGCCAGCTATGAACCCTACTGCACGTCACTAATAGGATTTAAATGGAGCTTTTTTATATATATATATATATATATATATATATATATATATATATATATATATATATATATATATATATATATATATATATATATTGTGGCGGACCCCTAGGGGGCTTCACTCTCACTCAGTGGAGAGGTTGTAGTGATGAGAAATATGTTTGTTCGTTGGTGTGTATATATATGGTTTTCTGTACAGTTGCTCTCAGTTGGAGTCGAGTAAAGAACTGTTCAAACCTACATCCTTTGTGTCGTCATTATCACTCCTCCACAATGGTGACCCCGACGTGAGCCAACATGTCTACATCTGATGGCCTGCCCAGCTCCTCACAGCCGATCGCTGTCTCTGGTGGACCTCCACCGGCTCCTCCGGCTTCTTTTGCTATGGCCGTTAAGATTCCGGATTTCTGGCTACATGATCCGCAATCATGGTTCTTCCACGTCGAAGCACAGTTTGCTCTTCGTGGGATCACAATGGACGACACAAAGTACCACTATGTGGTTTCAGCGCTGGATCCACCATCCACCAGGCGCGCGATGACCCTGCTTCGCAACCCTCCCGCGGACGGAAAGTAGCCTACAGCGCGCTCAAACACCTGCTTCTCCGCCGTTACTCCCTGTCCGACGCAGAACGCGCCGAGAAGCTGCTTTCTTTCTCTGGGTTAGGTGATGGCACGGCTTTGGAGCTGATGGAAAGCATGCTGTCCTTACTTGGTGACGATGAAGGCGGATTTCTTTTTATCCACCTGTTCCTGTTACAACTCCCGGCTCCGGTGCGGATCGCTCTGGCTAACTCGTCCCTGCTGCAGGAGAAGGATTACCGCTCACTGGCTGAGGAAGCTGATCGCATCCTCCTGGCTTCCAGGTCCTTTACGGTCCAGTCGCTGGCCAAGGAACCTACGGCAGCTTTTTCTGAGCCTTTGCCGTCTTCAGCGGTCGATCAGCCGTCGATGATGGCAGCGATCGCCACCAGGAAACGCCAGAAGCCGGCTTTTTGTTTCTACCACCAGCGCTTCGGCGTCAGGGCGCGGCGCTGCCTCCCGCCCTGCAGCTTCAAGCCGCCGGGAAACAACCAAGCCGACGCCTGCTAGCAGCCGCGGCCGTCGGCGATAAGGAGAGGCTGCTCTTTATTGAGGATTCGCGATCGGGGAGACATTTTCTGGTGGATTCGGGTTCACAGAAGAGCCTCGTTCCCCCGGCGGGCTCCGACAGGCTTGCTGAGAGCTGCGGTCCCCAGCTGACCGCCGCTTACGGTTCTCCCATCAGAACATTCAGAGAAAGGTTGGTGACAGTCTGTTTCAATGGACGTGACTTCCAGTGGAACTTTGTAGTAGCAGCGAGCTCTGTCCCCATCATAGGAGCTGACTTCCTCTGTGCTCACGGCCTGCTTGTGGACGTTGCAAACCGGCGTTTAATTGATGCTGTGTCTTTTTCTTCACTGCCTTGTATAACGCGAGGAGCTGGGCCGTTAGTACACACTAATTTTTTAGCTTCAGGGGACGCGTTCCAGCGTTTATTGTCAGATTTTCCTTCTCTGACTCTCCCCAATTTTTCTAACACAGACACGAAACACGGGATAGAGCATTATATCCCCACAACTGGCGCTCCAGTGTTTGCGCGCGCGCGCCGCCTTGACGCAGCAAAGCTGGCTGTTGCGCGGGAGGAGTTTGCCAACATGGAGCGTTTAGGGATCGTGAGGCACTCCAACAGCCCCTGGGCGTCACCGTTGCACATGGTGCCCAAGTCCGCACGACAGCAACGCCACCTTGCCGCCATTTCTGAATTCACAACTGACATTCAGCATGTTGCTGGCAAGTCCAACTTAGTGGCTGATAGTCTGTCTCGTGCGCTGATCTCCCCAGTTTATGTCGGTATCGATTTTTCTGCTATGGCTGCAGACCAGCGCAGTGATGCAGACATCCTCGCATTACAGTCTGGGTCCACGGGCCTCCAGCTGGAGGAAAGACAGATGCAGGAAGGTGGTCCTCCTCTGATCTGTGATGTTTCTACTGGCTGTCCCCGCCCTCTGGTTCCTGTTTTGTGGCGCCGCCAGGTTTTTGACACGTTACACTCCCTCTCGCATCCCGGGATTAGGGCCTCCGTCAAACTGGTCAGTTCTAAATTCGTTTGGACTGGACTGCGCAAAACGGTTAGAGAATGGGCTGCAGCCTGTGTTCAGTGCCAGCGTGCTAAGGTCCAGAGGCACACTACAGCACCTTTGGAACCGTTTCCCATTCCTGACAAGCGGTTTGATCATGTGCATGTAGACCTTGTGGGTCCCCTTCTTCCATCACAGGGTTTCACACATCTCCTGACCTTGATCGATCGTACCACCCGGTGGCCGGAAGTGGTTCCGCTGTCATCTATAACGTCAGCATCGGTGGCCCGGGCTTTCCTGTCCAACTGGGTTGCACGTTTTGGCCCCCCCCTCTGACATTACCTCTGACAGAGGCCCACAGTTCGTTTCAGAGCTTTGGTCTGCCATGGCCGATGGTCTGCGGGTCAAGATCCACCGCACCACTGTGTACAATCCGCAGGCTAATGGGTTGTGTGAGCGGTTCCACAGGTCTTTGAAAGCTGCGCTCCGTGCTTCTTTAACTGATGGAAACTGGGTTGACCGCCTTCCATGGGTCATGCTCGGTTTGCGTTCAGCTGTTAAAGAGGACCTTGGCGCTTCCACAGCTGAACTGGTTTTCGGTCAGCCCCTGCGTGTCCCTGGGGCGTTTTTACCTGATTCCCCTACGCCACAGTTCGGTCCACTTGGGCAACGGTTTTTCTCTCAGGGAGACTCTCTTCATGTTCCTACCCCTGTTCACCATTGTTTGCCCCAGTCCTTTGTTCCTGAAAACTTAAAGGCCTCTAAATTTGTTTTCGTTCGACACGATGCGCACAGAACACCCCTACGACCTTTGTATGATGGCCCTTTCAGAGTCTTTGAACAAGGGCCTAAACATTTTCTTTTGGATTTGGGAGGGCGTAAGGAAACTATCTGTATCGACAGGCTAAAACCCGCTCATGTGCTGGCAGACGATCAGGTGGTAACGGCCCAAGCTCCTCGCAGGGGAAGACCCCCTCCACTGTTTTAATGGACCGCTGTTCTCCCTCCAGAGATCCTCATTTGTCGGAGCTCAACCCCTCTGCAGCCCCTCCGTGTCGCCCTCGTCCTCAGGCACGGATGTCCCAGGATCATCCTACAGGGTCCAAGTTCAGCCGTTTTGGACGTTTGTTGAAACGCAAGGATCTGGATTAGTTTATTATTTTAGCCTACTGAGTGTTCGGGGGGGGGGGGCATATGTGGCGGACCCCTAGGGGGCTCCACTCTCACTCAGTGGAGAGGTTGTAGTGATGAGAAATATGTTTGTTCGTTGGTGTGTGTGTATATATATATATATATATATATATATATATATATATATATATATATATATATATATATATATATATATATGTGTGTGGTTTTCTGTACAGTTGCTCTCAGTTGGAGTCGAGTACAGAACTGTTCAAACCTACATCCTTTGTGTCGTCATTATCACTCCTCCACAATATATATATAAAGCTTCAACCCTCTTTGTACCAAACCACAAAAGAATTTGTAAGGACTAACGGAGGCACTGATTCAAATTGAATACAATTTATTAGATTTACAGGTTCCAATAAAGAAAGATCAATGTATTGTATTGTACAGAAAGACATGAATGTTTTAAAAGTAGGAGCCTATGCTGGCCTGGAATCCTGATAGCTGAGAAGAATAGTTAAAAACCCAATTATGATTTATTTTCAATGGTCCCCAATAAACCATCATCTGACTGGTTTAAATCTCTAGACTCTGCCATTTCTAAATTTCTTTGGAAAGATAAACCCCCACGTATTAGCTTAAAGACAATACAGAAGACTAAAGACAGGGGAGGATTAGATTTGCCTAACTTCCATAACTATTACTTAGCAAATAGGCTACAATACATCTCTAAATGGATAAAAAAATAGTCTTTCAGATGAGCCTTGGTTAGATATATGCTCTTTGGGCTCCTCTGATCAACACCATCACTTAGTGGAATAGGGGGCGGTGGGTTGCTTCCTGCAGGGCGCAGTGGCTGGATGGAGGGGTTCCTGGGGCCCTGGGGGCACTTGGAGTAGGGCGCCTGGTGGATACGGCTCCGGGGTCTGTTGCCCCCATCTGGGAGGAGCTTGGGAGGCCTACGGGTGGCCTACAGCAGCCGCTTGCGGCACTCTTTGGGAGCTGCGTGTTGACGGACGTGGATTACTGACCTGGTAGCTGTGCTGCCGCTGGGTGGGGCCGGGGTGGGTCTGGGGTCCCTGGGGCGCGCCGCCCTCGGGCGGGGGCCCCGGCGGGGCCTCGGGGTTCCGGTTCCGGGGGTGTGCTGCTTTTGGTGTGGGCCGGCACGCGCCCGGGTGTCCGCCCCTGCACGGGGCCTCGGGTGCGCTGGGGGGCCTCAGGGCCCGTTGAGCTGGTAGGGGGGCATGGTCATTAACATCTCTGGGCAGATGCTCTTCTCCTTCATTGGATAGGCACTCTGCTAGTGGGGGGAGGGGGAGTAGGGACCTACCCAGCCTGGATGTCTACTGTCGAATGTATGGTGAGTGGTGAGTTGTTTGAACGTTAGTGTTGGGGAGGGATAAAATCTACGGGTGGGGGGGGGGGGGTGGACGTTTCTTGTGGGCTTGTGTCCGGCCCCCGGTCCTGGTCCGTGTCATCTTCCGGTGCGGGTTTCGCTTGGGGGGTGGGGTTTGGGATGGCTCGTGCGGGCCGGCTGGCCAGGGTCCCCCCCTTTTATTTAATTATTATTATTATTATTATTATTATTATTATTATTTATTTAGGTTTTTTTGGGGGGGGGGAGCCAGTAGGCTTGGTGGGTGGGCTGGGGGGGTTGAGGTGTTGGTCCTGGTGGGTAGTTGGCTGGCGGGCCCTACGGCCTCTCCCTGGCCCCGGGCTACGGTGGTGCCGCTGGCGAGGCCCCCTTCTCTGGGTGGGGCTTTCGGGGAGCGGGGGTGCCTATCGGAGTCAGTAGGGGAGCTGGCTCCCTGGGATAGCTTCCCAGTCATTTGCTCCCCATCCCCGGACTCCTCCCTCTGCCTGCTCCATCACGCCGCCACACATGTAGGTCCTGGGGGAGGGGGCGTTACTGGAGGTTGCCACTTTCTGGTGACGCCCCTCTCCCCAATTTTATCATGCATTTTAGACACTTTCACTTCAAACATTTTCACAACGCACACTCATGTAGGCCATGGTGGGGGGGGGGGGGGGGGGGGGGGCTTATGTTGTGTGAGCCTCACCTCGGACGGCTCCCTTCACCTCCTCTCCCACTTAGACATTGAGCGCTGGCAACAGCTTCCTTCCAGAAGGGGGGTGGGCTGTGCCGTGCATCCCCTTCGGCGCTCCCAGTATTTAAACGCACTTGGGAACAACATGCAACAACACAACATCTGAGCAGGCGTAGGGAGGATCGGGGTCTTCTGCACACCCCCGTTCTCCGATGGCGACAAGGAGTCTGGGGCCTGGAGGAGGTGCGGGCCACTGTGTCCGGGGTCTTGGCGGGGGGCTGCGGTGCGTAGTCAGCGGCTTGCCAGGTCTGGGGCTGACGCCTCCGCTCCCCCCAGGAGGGGTGGGGGGCAGGGATGGCAAGGGTAAGGTGGGGGAGGGAGGGGGTTTATTAGGTATTTAGGGGGTGAGGGGGGCTCTGGCTGGGTGGCTCGTGCGGGTCGTGTTGGCCCGCCCTCTTTGGGGAGCCCGGTCCGGGGGGGCCGTCTGGTCCGGGGCCGGGGG
Organism: Fundulus heteroclitus; assembly: GCF_011125445.2. Lineage (NCBI taxonomy): Eukaryota > Metazoa > Chordata > Actinopteri > Cyprinodontiformes > Fundulidae > Fundulus > Fundulus heteroclitus. Next base: position 344,003 of record NW_023397011.1, read on the forward strand.
TCGGGCACAAGCAGTCGTATAGTCGATTTGGGGTGACCCCCCTCTGGTCAGTGTTGGATGCGAGTGTTATGTGGGAATGTGTGTACAGCGTCTTTTTTTTTTTTTTTTTATCTGTGTGTGGTGAGTGGGGCACAAGGGAGGGATGGTGTGAATGATTTTTCCTTTTTTTTTTTTTTTTTTTTTTTCCCCAGGTATGGGTGTGGTCCGCTCCCTCTCCCAAAAACATCTCAAGTCTCCGCTAGGTGCGGAGCACATCCCCCCACGTCCTGCCCTCCTCCGCTTCGTTGGCGGGCGCCTTGGCCCTCTGGCGCATTGGTTGGCTTCGGGTTTGGGGCGGGTTCCCGGGCGTGCGCCGGCCCACTCCCGGTGGCTTCTTCGCGGGGCCTGGCCCCCCGGGGGGCGGCCGGGGCCCCCGTCGCGGGGGCGGGGACGCCCCTGGGGCCTCTGGCCCTCAGGGCCCATGGCCGGGACCACTTCAGCGGGGCTAGCTGCCGGCGGAGCCCACGGGCTCGTCCCCGCTGCTCTTGAGGGCGTCGGCATTGCGGTGGCTGGGGGATTTCCTCGGGGTCGTCTCTGCTCCTTCCTTGGGGGGGGGTTGCAGATATCCTGTGTCGGCCCCTCCTGGGCGACCTGCTTTAGGGACCCCTTTGGAAATCCGGGGTTATGGGTCCCCTGGCTCCTGCCTCTGTGCTCGGGGAAGGCGGGCCTTTGGTTCTCCACAACCACTATCAAGCTATTTCCTTCTGGATAATTTTCACCTACACTAGTGCACTCTCACATCTCCCACAGGTGCTGGGTCCCAGGTATTAAGTGTTCACTTATATACAGTAATCTTATAATTTATTTATTTATGTTCTTTCACTTTCTTTTTTCAAGTATCACATTACACATGTCAGCTTACATAATAATATATATGATTTAGCAATGGCATCTAGGTGTTATTCGATTGTATCTGTTGCTTTATGTCTGTTGGTTGTGCTGTTCTTTTTGCATCTCTCTTTCCAGGTGACGGAGCAGACGGAGAATGTTTTATCATTCTCTCCCTTTTATCTCCTCTTTCTTTCACCTCTACTCTTTTTTTTCTTCTTTTCTTTCTCTTTCACTTCTTGTTCTTCCTTTACTCCCATTGTAATGTCCATAGAATTTGAAATTCTCCCTGCAGGAATCACAATAAAGCTATTTACAAGCATAAATCAAGTGGAGCACTATGGCGAAAGCTGTTCGCTCCACTTGTAAAAGCAAAATCTGTCGAGCTCTATCTGGCATTGAGACATCAATTCCTATTGCCATATTGCTAGACAGGACACTGGGGGAAAAAAACAAACAATTAAATTAATTAGACTGTTTGGGGGAGAACTACTAAAGAAAACACAAACGGAATACACCTTGGTGTCTCCCAACAAAAACACACTCATTCCACAAACCCTAGTGAATGTAACAAAAGAAAAAAATCTCCTCCCACTAGTCTCTTTAATCTAATCTAAATAAAACCAGCACAGGACCCAGGGGCAGCATAGGTCCTCAAAGGGTTAAAACCAGGCCATGGGAATAAAAAAAAACTCTCCCCTGCTTTACTAAAACTGGAAATAAACCACTGAAACAGTAGGCTAAAACAGTAGCAGGTCAACCTGCACACAAAACAGAGATCAAATTAGATCAGTGTCCCAAATAGTCAGGTGATAATAAACTGCTTTTACCGTCTCTGCAGTAAAACCGATCCACGGTGCTCTGACCGTCAGTCTCGAAATGTGCTGCCTCTGCAGGAACCAAAGCAGGATCTGATCTCCTCAGTGATCTACCTGCTTTTAAATGTAGATGCTCATTACAGCCAGCTGTGCTCTGTCACAGCCTCTTCCATATATGGGCAAGACGGCAGGTGTGCAGTGCCATGCTTCGGGGACAGCATGCCCCGGCTACAATCACTTGTAAAGAAATATATATATAGATTAATTGATAGATATTGGCAGAACAGAGAGTTATTGATCAATGTTTTTAGATGTGCATATATAGATGAGATATACAGGGGTTGGACAATGAAACTGAAGACTGGTGGTACCTGGTTTTAGACCACAATAATTTATTAGTATGGTGTAGGGCCTCCTTTTGTGGCCAGTACAGCGTCAATTCGTCTTGGGAATGACATATACAAGTCCTGCACAGTGGTCAGAGGGATTTTAAGCCATTCTTCTTGCAGGATAGTGGCCAGGTCACGACGTGATGCTGGTGGAGAAAAATGTTTCCTGACTCGCTCCTCCAAAACACCCCGAAGTGTCTGAATAATATTTAGATCTGGTGACTGTGCAGGCCATGGGAGATGTTCAGCTTCACTTTCATGTTCATTAAACCAATCTTTCACCAGTCTTGCTGTGTGTATTGGTGCATTGTCATCCTGATACACAGCACCTCCTTCAGGATACAATGTCTGAACCATTGGATGCACATGGTCCTCCAGAATGGTTCGGTAGTCCTTGGCAGTGACGCGCCCATCTAGCACAAGTATGGGGCCAAGGGAATGCCATGATATGGCAGCCCAAACATCACTGATCCACCCCAATGCTTCACTCTGGGCATGCAACAGTCTGGGTGGTACGCTTCTTTGGGGCTTCTCCACACCGTAACTCTCCCGGATGTGGAGAAAACAGTAAAGGTGGACTCATCAGAGAACAATACATGTTTCACATTGTCCACAGCCCAAGATTTGCGCTCCTTGCACCATTGAAACCGACGTTTGGCATTGGCACGAGTGACCAAAGGTTTGGCTATAGCAGCCCGGCCGTGTATATTGACCCTGTGGAGCTCCCGACGGACAGTTTTGGTGGAAACAGGAGAGTTGAGGTGCACATTTAATTCTGCTGTGATTTGGGGAGCCGTGGTTTTATGTTTTTTGGATACAATCCGGGTTAGCACCCGAACATCCCTTTCAGACAACTTCCTCTTGCGTCCACAGTTAATCCTGTTGGATGTGGTTCGTCCTTCTTGGTGGTCTGCTGACATTACCCTGGATACCATGGCTCTAGATACATCACAAAGACTTGCTGTCTTGGTCACAGATGCGCCAGCAAGACGTGCACCAACAATTTGTCCTCTTTTGAACTCTGGTATGTCACTCATAATGTTGTGTGCATTGCAATATTTTGAGCAAAACTGTGCTCTTACCCTGCTAATTGGACCTTCACACTCTGCTCTTATTGGTTCAATGTGCAATAATGAAGATTGGCCACCAGGCTGGTCCAATTTAGCCATGAAACCTTCCACACTAAAATGAGAGGTGTTTCAGTTTCATTGTCCAACCCCTGTATGTGTATGGTTTTGAATATAAAAAAAATCAATGGGTTAAAATCTAAACATTGTGGTCTTCATTATTTCATAAAACCGTGTAAACCTTTTAAGATCTGGTATAGACACAGATTAGTAACAGATTTTTGGAAGAGTATTAAAGAGATAAAATTACTAATATGAGTAAAAAAGTCATAGAATAAAGTAAAAAAAAAAGAGACAAAAGTGGTATTAAGAGAAAAACGTCATGTGGGAATTAAGGGGGGACATGAAGCCAATTGGATATGAAAATGAACTCTTACATAATATTACAAAAAAAAAATTACGAATATAAAGTATATTCTGAGATTAAAGTCCCTCTGATACTGTTTAAGTGTCTAGTCTATAGGCCGTGGGCCAGAATCTGTAGGATGACTTTTCGTATTAACTGTCAGGGGGCAACTTTCTTCCACCGGGATAAGTTGCTACACATAGCAGTGATCTCAAAACACCAATGTTCCCACATTTTCACTTGCACATTAATAAGTTATAGCCGATAAAAAAAATCTAAACTGTAGCGCTCCAGTCCAAGAGGTCACGTGAATCGAGTTTTGCTGCTCAGCCAATCAGACCGCTGTATTGTCAGCTGTGCAAGTTCAACCAGTTCATCATGGCTGCGCCTGTAAGATGTTTGTATGCATCTGTTTCCTGACGAAGAAAGCCCAATAATAGCATTTTCTGGTGCCAATTGGCAGAGATCTTGATGGCGAGGAAAAAGAAATAGCCCAGTCCATCCATTCATTTTCTGACACGCTTATCCCTGCTGGATTCATGAGGGGATCTCATGAACCCATCTCAGAGGCGGGGTACACCCTGGACAGGTCGCCAGTCCATCGTAGGGCAGAAATAGCCCAGACTTTTGGCCATTTTATTGAGATATCACCAAGACCTGCTGCGCTAGGATAGCACATGCGACAGGTGTCGTCGTGCCAAACGACTTATCCCCGCCAGAATTTGTATCCCCTGCGTCGGGAGCACATCCAGCTGGAAGAATGAATCCAGTCAACTCCACCGCATTTCTAACCTATTAGGAGTGGAAATAAAGATGTTTTACTTTTCTTCATGACATATAGCAATGGTGTCGTTACATTGTCGTTCAGTTAGTGGGAAAAACTGAAAACGTAACACTTGTTAGTGCTGTCATAAGGGACTGCTATGTCGGTTAAAACTCTATTGATCGCTTAATATAACACGTTATGAGAAAGTAAACGGCTCTGTGGTCATTTCCAGATGTCATGAAAATATTAGCTTTATGTTATTAGATTGTTGCATGTCTGTCTGCTGAAAACAAAAATCCACCGTCCTGAGTCAATCACAGCTGTCTAGTTGTTCGTCTTTTTTCTTTTTCTGTTTTGGTAGCTAGACCTGTATGAATGGATCATATAGAGCGGATTTCACGTGTGATCAAATGAACACTGAATAAAGGTCCAGCCAAAATGATCAGATACGATTTTAATTCAACCATGAACCATATAGATGTCATGGTTTAAGTTTTGTCTGGCTTCTTTGTTATTTTGTAGTTCACTTAGCTCTCCCTTGCTCAGCTTTAGTCACTCCTCTGGACACTAATTAGTTTTCATTCCCGTCACCTGTCAGGCAGCAATTACCCCTGATCTGTTGCCACCTGTGTTCACCTCTTTATAAGACTCACCTCATTCTGTTCTCGTCGCCGGTCCATAGCGTTCACTCCCGCTCAGTCTCTGCCAGAATCCTTGTCAGCTCAGTTTTTTGTTCCAGTCAGCCTGAAGACTTTCCGTCAGCTTTGTTTTGTTCCAGTCTCTGCCTAGATCCAGCTCAGCTCTGTTCCCACTCCTGTTCTCATCTCCTGGTGAGCTGTTCCGGTCTCCAGTCCTTGGCTCAGAAGTTCTGGTCTCAAGTCTACAGCTCAGATGTTCTGCTCTCGAGTCCACGGCTCAGACGTTCTGGTCTCAAGTCTACGGCTCAGATGTTCTGCTCTCGAGTCCACGGCTCAGATGTTCTGCTCTCGAGTCCACGGCTCAGATGTTCTGCTCTCAAGTCCACGGCTCAGATGTTCTGCTCTCAAGTCCACGGCTCTGATGTTCTGCTCTCAAGTCCACGGCTCTTATGGAGGCTTGATGAAACTCAGCCTCTTTCCCCAATGAGGTTATAGACCTACATAGATAAACAAACCCGTAGATTAATGATAATCTGTGGTGTTTTGATTGCCTGGATGTAAATCTGATAATTCAAATTTTGCCTTTTATAATCAACTACAATATAATCTTGTTAAAGTCAGAGATTATGTTATATTGTTGAGCTGTTTTTGAAAAACTTCTGCTTGCAAAACAACCATATTAACCACTTTTTAAAAACTAATATTCTCAACTCAACATTATTACAATCTAAAAACTGGTCATTCTAAACAGAATAAAAAGTTAAATCCAGCAAAATGTTAAATACATTGCAGATCCACAAAAAGAAACAATAAAAACAGTGTGACTCTTTAATAAAATAAAATGAAAAAGCAGTTCTCCGTTCTTAAGCCAAATGAGTAATAATACCAGCAAGAACTTAAAATACTTTATTACTTTATTCAGTGATTATTTGTACATTTGGAGTTTCATTTGATCCATTCATGCGGGTCTATCTAGTAACAAAATATTAACAAAATTGAAGCAGACATCTGGAAGGGACTCAGGAAGGTGGAGTTTTGGTGGCAGCAAACAGAATTTCTGGAGATCAGCGACAATCAGAACAAATTGTATTTTCGTCAGTAATCTGGAAATTACCCCAAAGACGTTGAGAAGGTGCAATATTGAACATAAATGTTGTGAATGGAGATTAAACAGATGTGATTCTCCCCATATTAGGGAGTCTTGGTATGTTGGAAAGATCACAGGAAAACAGTTGTGTTTTTTCTGTTTTCTGTTGAGATTGACCGATACAGGCTTTTTAAAGCCGATACAATTTATTCTGACATCAGTCTAACCAATACCAATATGTGCTGCCAATTTTTTGGGCCAATTCTTGAGGCCGATATTGCTTTTTCTTCCTCCATTTACATGATAAAAATGATAACAAATGTTACACAAGCAGGGGCGGTTCTAGACAGGGGCCAACAGGGGCCCATGCCCCTGTAGAAATGGCCCTGGCCCCTGTTATGGCCCCTGTACTAAAAGCATGATGTTAAATACACTTCTCATAATTATTTGCAATGGCAAAAAAACCATAACTGATTGGTCACTTTGACCAATATTATTATTTTTTTTTTACCTATACAGTTTTACTCTACTTAAAAAGAATTTAAAACTTAAGATGTTTCACGTTTAGCTTTAGCTGTATTGAGCTGGGGGCAAAGTATTCAACTGCTAGATCAGGGGTCTGAAAACTGCAGTTCCAGAGCCACAAGTGGCTCACTTCATATTATTCCACAGTTAAATATTGCCATTTTATTGTTTTTTTTTTATTTTTTTGTTCTGTGCCCCTGTGAAAAAACACTGGCCCCACCTTGGCCCCCCTGGTAAATTTGGTCTAGAACCGCCACTGTACACAAGTATCAAAATTTGCATTCAAAAAAGCTAATATTAACAATCAGCTTCAGACCACAGTTTGAGAGGTACACAGAAAAAACATAAATCACGACTCTTATGGCAGCGCTTTGCTTGCAATTAAAGAACGTATCACAGCAAGAAATGAACTTCTTTAGTTCAATGGAGAGAAGGAGGAGAACAAAACATGACACCGCTGCAGTGTATAGCCATTAATCAGAATCAGAAATACTTTAATAATCCCAGAGGGAAATTTTTGTTTCAGTACAATCGCCATAACATAAACAAACAAACATCACAGACATTTCAGGCGGAGATGATTTACTGAGGCCTTTCTGCCAAGGAACCGCCGTACACGGTGCCCACATGGCGCTGCCATTACTCTGTGAAAAGATAGAGGCAACAAAAAGGAAGGTGGGAGGGAAAAAAACATAACTCATACTTTATCCTATAACAGGATACAGTTTGAGATATCAAAAGCCTCTCACAAAAAGCACAAATAAGACGAAACACATATAGCAGAAGGTAAACATTTGAGACTAGTCACGTGTAAGTTCGTCAGTTTATATGAGCATCAGTTATGTGTGTCTGTTTGGGTGAAGTGTTTATATTTCCGTGAACACTCTCCAGAGGCCATTGTCCTTGATGTTATCAGCCGGCCAACAGTTCAGAAAGCATCCGCAGATGTAAGTGGGGGAGGGGGGAGCAGGGGAGCGTTTCTGAGCACTCTCCGCCATAACAATCCAGGAGTAGAGATAGGGAGGGCATAAACCAAATATGTTATTTGTTATGAGACAAGCTGCCCTGACTTTCCTGTCAGCTTTAAGTCTTTTGCTGGCTCCAAATGGTGAAATCCAATTTTCCGAATTGTTGGGGTTTTCCGCGCTTCACTTCCAGACTTTATCCCATCACCCCTTTGAGTTCAACCACCGAAGCCAGTCTGCATACATACATCAGCTTTTCGGCTCTGCACCTCCACCTTCCAGAACTGTCCGTTCACAGCCTTAGTGAGTGCGTCATATGCAGGCGGCAGCCTGATCAAGGCCAAATGGCTACCGACATCCGCTGTATTTGGTGATACATCAAAAATCCACCAACTCCAATAAGTAGAAATCCAAGTATCCTGAATCCAAACATGCAAACATTTCAAACGTCCAGGAATGACAAAGTCGAAAGACACACCGTTTTCCATCCAAGAGTATAGGGTGTATCCCAAAAAATTTGTCAAATCAGGACCGGACGGGTCCCCCTTCCGTTGCCTACCCGTCGAAAAAATTTGATAGATAGCATTGAGACCAGCTTACCAGATCCATGTTTTTCAGAGTTCGATTGATATGAAGAAAGTGCTCAGAAAGACAAGACAAGACATAGCAGCAGGAGAGGGGGAGGGAGGGTGAAAAAAAGCTGGAGAGGAGAGAAAAACACGACCGACCTCGAAAAGAGACAGAACAGAATGTAACGTTAGATGCTGTACGTTGTTAATTCAGTGGTATTATTGGCCTAATCCTGCTTTGCTAATAAAGGCCCATTTTTACCCCGGTTAGGGATTTGACAATAAATGAGAAAACATTGATCAAGAGGTAGAAAAGTGTAATATGCATATTTAATTTATCAGAAATTAAATATAGAGACAGAGTATTACATTACCATATAAGATGATTTCACTGCGCAATGTAGAAGTCTGTCTGAAGTAAGTTTTGGAAAAACATTCTTTTTATCAACTTAGAGCTCCTCCTGCAAAGCTCAAAGGGGGGTGGTTTTGCCCCTCTGTTTGGAACAAAGAAACCCATCTCATTCTGACCACCTCCCTCGGGGGCAATAAAACGGCATGTTATTCTACCCAGCAACAGATAGGAGGCACACCTTCTGCCTGACTAAGATAGTTTCTTAACAATTTCCCTCTGTTTTGAGCCAATAGATCAACCAAAAACTAGGCTAAACTAAGTCCATGTCTTGAAACCCTTAAACAAAGTGTAAATGGTAAGATGCAATAATGTAACCCACTGTCCCCTCTGTTGGTGACTTATGAAATCAAATTAAGTTAAAATTTACCCCTTTAAATGTAAAATAACCCAAGTATAAGCTAATAAGCTACTAAACCTATCTGAATCGTAAGCATACTAGAATTAAGAAAAGTAAGCACCTTTATCAGGGAGGTGCAAGGCTAAGATAACTTTGCAACTACGAAGAAACTGTTATATGAGCTAAATATGACTCTAGGAGTCCTAACCTAGATTAGCAAGATGTCTTTTTAGAACCTGTGAAAGCACTACACTCAGATCAAACCACAGAATAAAGACCAAATTATCATGCAATGCAACACCAAGATTCTAACAATACTAGCATTTAACATCTTAGGAATATGTAACTTATAAGACGAATACAGTGATTAAAAAATTCTCTTTTTTTTACTACACAATGCATTCAATTGTCATGATGTCTTGCATCTCAGAGATGTCTTCTTCTTGCCCTTAAAGATAATGGTTTATAGAGTCATTGTTCCAACTGCCGATCCCCACACATCTGTATGTTAATATTTATTAAAAAAAAAAGAAAAGAAAACAAAATAAAAATCCAGCTGCCTCATCCGTGAGTGGCTATCGGCGCTTCTAGTTGCTCCGGTGATCTTTCCTTGAACCCTCTGTGGCTGGTACACATGGCTCTGGAATTCGATGGGCCCCCCGACCCTTTGGCCTCCACATCTGTCTGTCGATGACCTTAGCATGCACTCCCCATTCGAGGTTGGGGTTGGTGGACTCCCTACACATTCCTGGACTCTCCAAGATTTTAGGTCTCCATCACAACCTGAAACTTACATGACAATCTTTAGATATCAAATGTCGTGTGCTACCTGTAAATCCGGGAGCTGACGTCTGCCCCGAAAAACTCATTTCAGTCATATGGAATTGTATCCTGTAATGAAATTAACTGAACACTCCCACAAGAAACAAACATCAAAGGTTTTTACCCCATTTTCAATTTAGACTGTGTAAGATTTTAGGCAATTGTTTTATTAGATTCCCATTACTCCTTACCACCTTCCATTGTTCCATCTTCATCCTATCGGGAAACCTATTTCAGAAATGTAATATTTAATGAGAAATTTTATCACAATTTCTCTGTCCTCTCCTTGCACGGGCCTCGTCCTGCAAAAAATTCATGCTGCACACAAATACTTTAAACCTCTGGTGGGGATCGCCGTGTCTATGGAATCAAAAATTAGTTAATTTGGTTTAGAAATCAAAGTACATTTTCCTGTAAGAATGTCAGAATGTTATTTGGATTAAAGTGACCACAAATTGCACCACTCCACACAAAACCTCTCAGCACGCTGTATGTCACCACTCTATGAAACCCTGTAATCTCTACTCAATACTCAGATGTCCTACTCTGTGTGGTTCAGAAAAAGTTCCTGTTTTTAATCTGAGAGAAAAAGCAAACCCCCATCAGGTCATTTTATAGAATGTAGTCCCCTTGCAATGAATTCCTCGCTTTGTTTACCTTCAAGAGATACCATCCTCAAATTAAAAAGTCCTGCATCCACATCTGTCTATCAAGTTGTTACAAATCCTGACACACCAATTATTTTATACTACTTACTTAAACAGGGCCTGTAATAGAACTAGCTTAGATATACCTTAAGTAGGGCTGGGCAACGATTAAAATATTTAATCGCGATTAATCGCCCTGATTAATCGCGATTAATCGCGATTAATCGCATTGTATTTACAAACTCCAAGAATGAATTCAAAAGTAGTGTAAAGAGCACTTTTATTTTAATGTTCTGCTGCCATATGAACAAAAGTGTTGTAACATTTGTAGCACTTATTTTATACTGGATATTTTCAACCCATCTATTGAATTTAGTGCACTACTTGATCTTTTCTTCATAAGAGAACAGCAAGCACTGCAGCCAAAATATGGCTTTTTTTGACCTGCTGTATATTAGCCAGTCCCTAAGCTTGATGTATCATGAAACTGTTGACCTTTTGGGTTTTGTGGTTTTTATTTTATTATTACAATTAAATAATAATAATAATAATGTTATGTTCAGTGTTTTTTCGCTAATCCACCTCTTATATATTTCAATCCTTATGTAATTTTGTCTGTGTTGTGTGCACCTGCCTGTTGCTTTAATCCTATAAATTTCCCCGTCGTGGGATAAAAAAAGGATTAGCTAATGTTATCTTATCTTAAATAACACTTTTTAATATATGTACTGGGTTCTTTCAAGGTCTTAATTACATGTTATGTGTGGGCTCCAGTAACATCCATCCATCCATCCATCCACTGATCTACCTGGATGTTCCCTGGAGGACTGAAACGCCTCAGTCAGAGACGTCTGTGGGTCTGTCGGGGCAGTGTGAGAAGTTTCATCTCCTCTCTCTTTCTGGGGCTCGACGTTTTCATGTTTTTTCGCGTGCTTAGATAAATTTGTTGTGTTTCCACTGAAATCAACCGGCTTTTTACAAAACATACAGCTTGATTTCATTTACGGTATTAAAATAAAGCCAAACGGTGCTACTTCCTCTGTTCATGTTTTTTCGCTGCTGCGGTCTCTCTCAGCTGTTTGTGTATTAAGTTTGTGTGAGAGCTGAGCGGGCGGGCCAGGCTGAGCCTGCGTGCTGATTGGCTGGCGCCGCTGAGCCATGTACGAGAGGGGAGGGGGAGCGGGAGAGTGCTTCCCTGACAGCGCGCTGCAGTCAGCGCGCCTGCTGACTGACACTGACTGAAAGCATGTGAGCAACATGCGTTAATGCGCGATAAAATAAATATCGCCGTTAATAGTCTAATGAATTAACGCGAAATTAACGCGTTAACTTGCCCAGCCCTAACCTTAAGTTACCCTCTGTTTTTCTATTTTATCAATTTTTTCCATTTTATGTAGTTGTTCCATTTTATTTAACATTCACTTTTTGTACTGCTAAATCTGTTTAAGCCTTTTTCCAAGAACCCCCCTTACAGAATCTTCCTCCGGCAGATACGGGCTTTTCTGACACTTCACCCATTAAATCAAATTTATGTCCCCAGCCTGTTTCTTTGGAGTCGACTGAACAAACATTCAGAGCTATGGGTAAGGTCTTTCTCTTTTTTTTTTTTAAACAACCGTTATCTGATATGATTTACAACGCAGTCACATACCTCCCGTGGGGTCCTGCAAAAGAACCCCTCATCCAAATTACTGTTCTCTATCCCTCTGTTTGAGAACAAAATTAATTTTGTTACAAAACATTAACAAAGAACAGTATGTAGTCATCATAGGGAGTCAATTAACTGCAAATGCTCACCTGTGGTAAAGCAGGCAGAAGTTGCATAAGATCAGTGTATCTAAATGAAATAATAACTACGAGTTTATGTTCTCAGTGGCACACAGCAATTCGGCTTTGTGAGAATGCTGGATGTTCCAAGTTATTTACATACTGAGACAGGGTGGTTTATCTGGGCAAAAGACATATAAAACATTGTTTTTAACCTGAATAAAACACCTGGTAATATAGCAAATCCTGGTGAAAAGCTGGTTTAACATAGCTGGCAACTGTTATATGTACAATAGAAAAATCTCAATACTTGTGAGCTGATAAGGAATAACCTAAAAGATTGTTTAACCTAAAAAGTGTGTCTGGTAAGGAATAATATTTGGTTTAGAAACAAAACGTGTATCTCAGTGCACATCTGTGCATACCAGAGAGAGGCCTCGTCGTAAAAATGGCCCCAGGAAGTCCGAAGCTGATAACTCCCATTCTGGAAATTTATGGCATGCAATTGTTAACCAGAGAGACAGTTTCACCCAGTGAATCTCCTGCTCATAGTTGTATACTGTCCGCTGTTTAATTGTGTACATAACAAAAAAGTGAATAAACATGAATATATTGTCAAAACCGCAAACCTGTGCACTGGGATACGCTCAGTTGGCTGCCTTAAGAAATTATGAACCAGTTCCTGATCCATCTGCCTAGGAGCTCAAATATGGAGAGAAAGAAAAATATGAGAACACAGGCCACCCAGATCACATCCCATTAAATTTGTTCAGTAATATATGGCTAGAAATAACTGTATGTGTTTTACCTTAAAGATGTTCGTTACTAGACTGTGTGGGTCCTGAGATGAACTCAGATTGACATGCAACAGATCAGGCAAACATGAGATCGGAGTTAAGACTTCATATTCAAGGCTTCAATGTGTGGAACTTGACATTTCTTCCCCCAGTGTTGCTGTAGCTCCATTTACACTACCCTTGTTAAACCGAGCCGAGCCGAAACCAGTCCAAGCTTGGATCAGTTTACCAAGCCGAGACGAACGTTTACACACCACGCTATCCCGGTTCCTTGGTTTCTCCTCGCCTCCTAGTGACGATCTGCGGTACTGCTGCTCTCTGGGATTGAAGGCGGGACCGAGAAAATCAAAATGGCGGCGCTCGTAACATTCAGGATGTTATGGTTAGACAGAGTCGGCTTTTGGGATGTGGATAAGACAAACAAATGTCTAATAAGAATTTACAGACGCAGGAAACAACGACAGACACTGAGGTTCATCACACTGCTAAGCAGAATCATCTCTGGAAATCGTGTGGCATGGTACGGAAGCTAGTATTTTTATGAATGTCTGAAATTTGTCTGAATGGAGTGTGAATCGGGACGTGCAGCCAGACACGCCGGAAAAACCGTGGACAGTCAGCTGACTGTAAGCGGATGACGCGGTCTGCTCATGCGCTGTTCGTTATCAGATAACCGGAATTAAAAAAAAACAGTCCGAGACCTACTCAGGAACTGGTCTGCACTTAGCGTGGTCCGGTTATGTCTAGCGCGGTCCAGTTCAGTCTGCTGACCATTTACACACAAGAGTTATCTCGGTTACTGAGCTCGGACTGGTCTCGGCTCGGTTAAAAAAGTGTAGTATAAACGGGCCTAATAGCAGCTTAGCGAAGCACCTCAGTGACAAAGTCCCCTTTTCACAACTCAGATGCTGATGAATCAAGTGGCTCCAATATGTGCAGAAAGTTCATACAGTCACTTCCCTTGACCCCCTGGGATCTGCGCTGTTCATGAGCGTTGGCCACTTTTCCAGGGTGCGTAAATATTGTTCATGGGAGTGTTATCCCCTTGCTGGGGTACTGACCTTCTGGAGGTGACGTCATATCAGGAGTAGGTGACGCGATGCCAGGCCGACTGGCTGATGATGCGAAACAGCCGCATGCCCAGGGCCCAGTGTAAGCAGCTGTAGGTGTTCCCCCATGTCTGCGCTGATTTGTCACAATGCCATCCGGGTTCATGCTGCAGAATCCACAGACCTATAATGAACTGAAGGACAAACAAAACAGGAGGAGGTAGCCCCCCTCCTTTAATTAAATTAGAGACATTGCTCGGTGCAATCTGCTGCTTACTGTTACTCCTCCTCTGCTTAGTTTCCAATAACTGTAAGTGTAGTATCTTTTAGTAATTAACAAACACAATCGTTGTCTTTCTCCCCTCCATTTGAGTCACAGGCAAATGGTGTATCAAATATTGTACCAGCGAGCGTATCAGCATTTAAGTTCATCAGCTGAGACACTGAAGAGGACACACTGTCTAACATTATTTCTCCAAATAATCCACCCATAATGGACTGATTTGTTTTAGGATCAACATCTGTGTGTTTGATCCATCCTACTGATTTTTTCTGGTAGATGTTGTGAGTCCCAGTCAAACTTAGGAAGCTCTGCTAAAGTGTATAAAGAAAATGCTGCGTAACTACATCTATCAAGGATGAAATTATAAAAAAAAACTAAAATTACATCCTAAAATGGCTCTAAAATCAGTTTTGTGTCTTTGTTTTAAATTTTTTTTTCAGCCAGCCACGATCGATCACCAGCAACGATGTTGAGAAATGTATTCACCAGAAAGTGCATATCACCAAATGAACAAAGAAAAAAGATTCCTCAATTTCAGCTGCTTCATTTGAGGATAACTTCAAAACTGACTGATGACTAAATGCAGGGTTAACAAAATCTGTCAAATCAACCGCAATATCCTTTTGCCCACACCATTAAGCTTAATTTTAACCTTAACTTTTTACTTTTTTTTAGTTTTGCTTACTCATGTTTTCCCAGGCCGGCAAATGAGCAGAAGCTGATCACCTTTTAATCACTATTTGATCGCAAAGTATATTTTATTTCTGAAAGTGTATATGTGGCCAATATGGCCCCACACTCCGTCTTGATCACAAGGGGGAGCAAACAACTCAAGAACCCAACCCGTGAAGCAATCCAGTTCAAGATGGTTTATTCCACAAAAAGAAAGTCACAGCAACAGTGGCACCATAAAAGAGTCCTTTTCTTCTTCACCAATTGTCTTAAAAGTCACCAATTAGGACCAGGGGTTGAGCTCCGCTTAAAAATGATGCTTCTGGTGGAGGCCGTCCGTCTGCAGCACACCTTCTTCGATCCCCAGCTGAAAGAAACAAGTAGGAAGACGCCAGCCTCTCTGCTCCATGACTCCCTTGAAGAACTTTCATCCGACCGATACTCTATTCCAAAGCAGAGTGCTACTTACAGGCGCGGGCAGAGGCTCCCTCTGCCCTGATCCTCTGTACTAGGCCGTCTGTTTGGGCATGCAGATTTCACCTGCTCCTTTGCTTGGCAGTGTGTCCGTCTCCTGCAGGGTCAGCTTCTCTTCTGCCCTTCTCTTCAAGCTCTTTTTATAAGCCTCTACTGACACCTGGGTGCAGCTGTGCAATTAGTGAGCTCCGCCTCCTCAGTCAACTGGCTTCAGCCCAGTGTGTTTGGGTTGTTAAAGGGGAAAGCAGAAAAACCAAAACAATACAAGCATGCAAAACACAACAAACAACTGCAAAAAATTACAAAAGAAACATTTTCCCCTGTGTAACATTTACGTTCATTGGGCATTTTAAATTTATTTTGCAATAGATGACGCTAATTAAAATTATACTCTTACAGAAGGTATCTTCCCTTTTTTGTTTTTTCCCAATTTGTAATGCCTTAAACAGATGTTTAATTTTCTCCCAAATTTCCAACAACTTTTCCAAACTCCTAACCTCTTTTTTTCTTTTTTTCCCCCCCAGTGTCCTGTCTAGCAATGTGTCAATAAGAATTGATGTCTCAATGCCAAATAGAGCTCGACAAATTTTGCTTTCACAAGTGGAGCAAACAGCTTTCGCCATAGTGCTCCACTTGATTTATACATGTAAATAGCTTTATTGTGATTCCTGCAGGTGTGGGAGAATTACTTAACTATTAACCTTATAAAAAGAAAGAAAGACTCAGAGAAAATGGCGTTCCTTTGTCTTAACAACGAGAATTCGTCTTTATTATGCCTAGAAACGTACAAAACGGGTTTCCGGAGCGAATTCTGACATTCAAATACAATGGTCGTCACTTTAAAGGCTCATAATGTGTGTGCGTTAAACACAAATGTCTGTGTGTCTCCATTGGTGTGTGTGCGCTACACGCTATTGACGTCAATTGGCAACAGGGCTTAAATTCTGGGAAGTGTTTATCACTAAAAGTACAACAACAGAGCGATTAATTCCGCTACTTGACATATTTTGGAACAGTCCAGTTAAACAGATGTTTCCTCTTACTTCCATCGGCGAGAGCCAGGGAAAAAAGGTCAAAATGACCCTAACTCCCATAAATCCTCCCTTGGCACGTTATAGCGTGACATATCTAGAAGACCTCTTCATTGAAAATCTGACCCCACACTGATCAAGTCTAGCTGTGATAACAAACATGTAAAAGATCTAATTTCTTACACAACCAATGGATAACATACTAATGTAATCATGGTGTCTACACAAGTGCTGATATAAAATGTCATGTAATAAGTGCAGATTACAATCAATAACATATTTCCAATAATAGAGAGACAGAGAGAGTCAGAGAGAGACAGAGAGAGACAGAGAGAGTCAGAGAGAGAGTGCACGTATGCAAAACAGTCATTGCTTTCGCAGTAACCTACATCCAATCAATATGAAAGTGAAAAAACCCCGATAATTGTCACTTATTTATGTGTCATTCTCGGGGAAAAAGTCTTTCATGGACCTCTTATACCTCTGAGCATCCGCCGTTATCATCGGTCACCTGACCGACGGCATCAATTGGAAGTCAGCCATGCTACTCGCAATGACATCCAGCACTTGTCATATAAAAGAGTACATAAGCATGATATAATAACAAAACATCATAATACAAACAACAAACAACATATGTAGATGATCTTGCTAATAATATTGATACGCAGGATTAAAAACGAAATGGATGTTAGAATCTAATGTTATGATAGTATAAACTAAACTAACCGGCCGCCTGTGCTACCTTATCTATCAAAGCTTCATTGTATTGTATTTTGTTTATTTATTTATTGAGTATCTTAAACAAGGTTAATAGGGTTAGTCATCTTCAGTTTGTGTGCTTGGCTTGGATGAGTTCCTGGACACGTAGCAAAACAAAAAGAGTTCATCCCGATCACGGGGCTCCTTTCCATGTGGCATGAGTCTGTAGCACACGCATGAGTCCATGGACGTGTCCAGGCGGCCGGGGATCAGCCCTTCGGATGGCTGCTGCCTGATGTCATCCATCTATACATTGTCCCCACAATCCACCTTTTCAAAACAGGCACAACACAACACACAATTAGAAAGAATACAATCAGCGTTATCACCAAAATTATTCCTGTTTTTGCAGCCATTGCTCCCCATTCTCCTAAAATTTCTTCCAGACTTTTCCACGACCAGTTGTTTCTTCCAGCATTCTCTTTTACTTCTTCTCTAAGTTTCATAAGTTTAGCCATTACTACCCTAAACGAACCTTTAGGAGCTGTGTTCATGGGAATATATGTACAGCACTCATTGCCAAACATGTGACATACACCTCCCTTGCTTGCTAGAAGCCAATCTAATGCTTGCCTGTTTTGTATTGCCATTCTACTTGTTTCATGTAATTGGTCTCCTAGTGCCATAAATCCTTCCACCGTGAAATTTATCATCCTCTGCTGATTATAATAAATGTAATTTATCCATTCAACATTTTTATTAATAGTAATCTGAGGCAAAATAGACTCAAAACCTGCTTTAACTTCATGTTGTGCTTTAAATTCATCTGGAATTCCTCTTGGTTGACCAATAAGATTTAAATAAACTTTTTCATTTAATCCGTAATCTCCTAGACTCCGACGAGACCTAGTTTTACCTGTTTCAATTTGAACTAATTCTTTTACCCCTTCATACACTAAGGTTATCGGTACTTTCATTCGTACTAATGCACAAAGTCCTACCCACTTAAGTGGTAAAGTGTTCATTAGCATGTCATCGCCACACATCCAGTAACTGTCTGCCACTGGATACGTTTGATCTGCTAAAAAGAAAAGTTTGGGAAAAGTCATAGTTATATTTTTACAGTCCTCTTCTACAAATTCTGGGTTTTCAAACCAAACGGGCTTTGTAGCAAACACTGGTGTTACATTTGCATGCTTAAACCAAGATAACACCCAAGTTACATTACATTTTACAGTGGTGTTTCCTACATTAATTCCTTCATTGTCCTCAAAACCTCCACTAACGAAGCATTCGTAGTCTGCATCATAATCTATGTCATAATCAGTAGGTGGAACATTATCTGTAGTACTAATGTTAAATTCTGCACACAATGATTCTAGTTTATACCCTTTCCATTTTTCTAAGTATTGATGAGAGTTTCTTGAACCATATAAGAGTCTACAACTCAAACCACACATAGGTAATTTAAAAAATGACACTGCGTCTTCTCTTGAAGTGAACTCACCATTGCTACATTTTTTACGCTGCACAACTGCACATTCTTTTGACGTGTATTTTTCTGGAATAACCATAGGTACTGCTCCCGGAGCAACAGTACAGACTAAGCAATCATTTTTAGTTAACTCCCTGACAGTATACCATGATGTTGTATACCATGTATTATGTAAGGCTCTTTGCCATAAAGGATCTCCCCTTGGTCTGATTCCGTGCCATTTAATATCATGTAGTTTATTTATTGCTCTTGGTATAGCTACTTTTGGATTGCGTTTTTCATAAAATTGATCTAAACCTTCAGCGAAATCCTCACATCCTTCTTTTTCAGAGCATCCATACTGTTTTGGATCCGGTTCTGTGAATTCTAATATTAGGTTGTTGTCCTGGTTTGACGTTACATCAACCGGAGAAGGTACTGTTGTAATTAATCTTGTTAATGAAGGTTTAGTACTTTTTAAAACTTCCTTTGTGGATTTAACTGTACTTGAAACTACTGCTGTTTTGGGTTCTACTGCAGTTGAAACTATTGTCCGTGGATTTGCTTTAGTCGTGGCGGTTGTTGGAGGTTCGGTTATGCTATTTTCAGGTCGAGGCACCGTAGGTTTTGCATTTTCTAAATTGTTATCAACCTCTGTAGGTTGCACTTCCTTTTTATTTGTATATACCTTTGTAGTTTTATCGTTATTGTTTGAACTTTGTATTGTGCTAGTTAATATTGTAGATGCTGATGTAACTGTTAATGTCTTAACTGTTAAGGTTGTCGGTTTATTTGGTCCTGATTTGGTGACTGAAGTAGGTAAAGTCACATGTGCACTTGGGACAGTAATTTTCTTCACTTCTACAGTAGTTGTAGAAGCCATAGTTGTTGGGGGGAAACAAATGATTTCTTTTGGTAAAGCCTCTTTTTTCGGTAAGTTCCATAATATAGATGAATCAACTTTTCCACTTGAAGTGATATCTTCAAATTTCAACTCGTATGTTTTGTCAATACGGAAGGCTATAACATCTGCTTCAATAATCCATCCACAATTTGCAATCTTAACAGTCATTTTACAATTAATGTTTTCTTGATTTATACTAGATAATTGATGGCTCACATTAGCATGCGAATTACACATCCTTCGTCTGTCACCCTTTTGCAACAATCTAGAGATAATCACGTTTCTTTCAACCAAATCATATTTATCACTGTCTGGTTCAACATGAATCCTAATTTGATCATTAACAATTTGAACTGTAGCAATCATCTCCTTGTCTCCTATTCGCTCTAAATCACCATTTCGTGTACCTCCTTTACCATTACCTGGATTCTTTACTGTTAAGTCATATTTGTAATTGTCCTCAGGATCCCAATGGGACTCTATTCTTACTTCTACGCCAAAACCATCGTCCTTAATGTATAAAAGGATTGAACACTGGTCTGCCCCATACACTTTATATTCCTGTTTAACACTTTTTCCGCATAATTTCCTGGTATTGTAATAGACATTTACCTCAAATTCTGTATCTAATTCTGTATGAAATTCTGTATCGGTTACCGTTGCTTTCCATTTGAATTCAGCATGGGTCTTTCTTTTCTTACGCATTCTTTTTGTTTTTACTCTTAATTGTTCTCTAAGACCTAGATGAGTCGTTAACTTTAGTTCAGCTGGCAAAAACACTGGTGTGTACTTGTTCAAACCTATTAACGTTGTGTTGTACTTATCTTGTTCTACAAAGGTGGATTTCCCTTTATAGACCGAAGTCCCACAGTTCATGGTTGGACGTCGACTGTCTCGACCCACATTACTCGTTGCTTTCTCTCGTGGTTGAGCTGACGTTGGCTGATGCTGTGGTGCTGGCTGCAGGCTGTGAGAGTTCATCTCCGGCCTCGCTGTCGTTAGGTTCACCACTTCTGCCAACATCCACAGGTGAAATGTCATTAATACTAGTCTCATTGCTGCAAATCGTCTGTTCACACTTTTTCCCAATGTCTGGCTTCACAGTGTCTGTCTTTGCACTGTCTGGCTTCACAGTGTCTCTGGCGTGTACTTTAGTACAATGAGTCAAATGATACCACGTATCACTCCCCTGAACTTGGACGGCGGTTGCGGTCGCTCGTTTGACCTCAAAGGGTCCATCCCATCTCGAGCAGTTCCATTTTCGTCTGAACACCTTCACGTACACCAGGTCTCCTGGTTCGACTGGTCTCTTCACCACCGTCTCTGGACAGGAACTTCTGGCTTTTTCCTGCAGATAGATAGCTCTATGGATAGCAGTTAGTTGATCCATATATGCTTTCAACTCTGTTTGTAGCTGCTCAAGTGCCGGGCCTTTGAATGGAAGCCTCCATTCGGGCACTGGCATTGTTCTGCCTGTTAGCATTTCATGCGGGGTTAAATGTGTGCTGCGGTGTAACTGCATGCGATAGCTCATTAGCGCAAGCGGCAAAGCATCAATCCAGTTCAGTTTAGTAGAAGCACAGATTTTATTCAGCTTAGCTTTCAAAGTCCCATTGATTCTCTCAACAATACCCTGACTCTGGGGGTGATAAACTGCTCCAAGGCGTTGTTTAATTCCTAGCTTTAACAAAACACCTTTCAACACCTTTTGGATAAATGCTGAACCGTTATCTGAGCTGATTTCTGATGGAATGCCAAATCTCGGAATCACCTCTCTTGTCAGAAACTTAATCACTGTATCAGCTCCCAATGTCTTTGATGGGACTGCTTCAACCCATCGGCTGAATCGATCGATCACAACCAGCATGTACCTTTTCCCTTGTACTGGCTTTATCATGTCAACATAATCTATCACAAGATGTTTAAAAGGTCCCTCAGGGACCGGAATGTGACCAATCGGTGATTTTATGCCTTTACGAACATTGTTTTCTGCACATATTTCACATTGACTCAAGATTTCATCCACCATTGCTTGCATGTAAGGTGACCAATAACCTTGCCTTTTCAACTTCTCCATCACTTTACCTCTACTACAGTGATCCAAACCATGAGCATCTGAGATCAACATTGTCAGCAATGCTACTGGTGCAACTAAATGTCCACTTTGTGATCTCCATAACCCACTTTCACTCATCGTTGCACCTCTCTGCGCCCAGAGAGCGTGCTCACTCGCACCTGCCTCCTGCTGCATCAGAATGATGTCTTCTGGTGTCACCATTGGTTCCAAGGTGACCACTGGTGCCAAGATAGCCATCTGGCACTTAGACGCTAGTTTTGCTGCCTCATCTGCGGCGTTGTTCCCTTTAATGACTAAATCATTACCTTTACGATGGGCGTTGCATTTAATTATTGCCAATTTTGATGGCAGCATCATCGATGCAATCAGCTCTTTTAGCTGTTCTTGATGTAATACTGGACTGCCGTCTGCTCGTTTGAAACCTCTTTGTTTCCAAACAGCAGCAAACAGATAACACACCCCATGGGCATAAGCCGAGTCTGTGAATATGTTTGCTACTTTTCCTTTTGCTAGTTTGCACGCTTCTGTCAGTGCTTTTAGTTCTGCTTTTTGAGCTGAGCATGGTTGCTCGCATTTTTCTGCTTTGACTGTTACAAAGTTGTCTCCTACTTGTTTAACCACAGCATAACCTGCATGGTTTCCAAGATGATCTCTGAAACATGACCCGTCGACAAAGTAAGTGACTTCCGCGTTCACTATCGGCGTTGACTCTAAATCGGGTCTTAGTCTCGTGTATTTCATTGTTTCTGCAAGACACTCATGTGGTTCTTCTTCACAGTCCAGAGGTACCATGTCAGCAGGGTTGTTCGTTGAACACCTTTGCACAGTTACGTCTGGATATGTTAAAAGTGGCATGTACTGTAAACATCTTGCCTGAGTCATCACAAACTTTCCTTGATTTATCAGTTCTGTGATTTTGTGGTGGGTCCGTATTATTATCGGATAACCCATTGTTATGGTTGATGCTTTTTCATAAGCGTAGTAGACTGCTGCTAGACCTTGATAACATGGTGGCCAGCCTTGGGCCACATTGTCTAGTTTAGTGCTGTAATAAGCAATGGCTTGCTTCCGTCGTCCTACACAGGTTTCTTGCATTAGTACAGCTGACACGTACATGTTTTTTCTGTTGGCCACATACAGGTAAAATACTTTATCGTAGTCTGGCAATGCCAAAGTTGGTGCCATTTGCATTTCCTGTTTTAGTGTTTCAAAGGCTACTTTAGCTTCAGTTGTCCATTTTAACACTGCTTTCAACGACTGGTTTCCTGTCTCTTTTATGAGTTCCCTAAGCGGTGCTGTTTTTTCCGCATAGTTCTCAATCCAGTCTGCATTGAATCCTGTCATTCCCAAAAATGTCATCATTTCGCCGACTGTCCGCGGACTTGGAGCTTTGCTGACACCTTCCAGTTGAGAAGGTGAAATGCCAACTGTTCCTTGTGATATTTGTCTTCCTAAATAATCTACTTGTGGTTGACAATATTGTAGTTTTTGTTTGGAGACCTTGTGTCCTCCCTCTGCTAATCTTTGTAGAACTTTGATTGAGTCCTGATGACAGTCATTTAGTGTGTTTCCGCAGATTAACAAATCGTCCACATACTGTAACTCAGTTCCAGTTAAATTGAGTCCTTCCAAATCATTTTTTAGCACTTGATTAAATATGTGCGGGCTGAGTTTAAACCCTTGAGGCAATCGGGTATAACTGAGTTTTTTACCTCTGTAGGTAAATGCGAATAAATGTTGTGACTCTTCTGATAGCGGAATGCTGAAAAACGCTGAACAGAGATCAATAACGGTAAAGAAACGAGCTTCAGTTGGTATTGAATTTAAGAGAGTGTTTGGATTTGGCACGTCCGATTCTGCATCTACTATTATCTTGTTTATTTCTCTTAAGTCATGAACAAGACGGTATTTGTTTTTGTCTGCTTTCAGAACTGGAAAAATTGGAGTGTTGCATTGACTTTCTACTTCCACCAGCACACCTGCTTGCATCAGTCCATCAATAGTTTTCTGAATGCCTCGTTCTGCTTCTGGTTTCAATGGGTATTGCTGGCGAAAAGGAAACTGTGCATTTGGTTTTATTTGAACTGACACCGGCTCTGCAGATTTTACTAAGCCCACATCTGTGTCATGTTTAGACCATAAGTGCTCAGGGACATGTTTTAGCATGTCCTGCATAAATGGTTGATCTTCAGAGGAACCATCTTCCTCAGATTGATCTTTCAGATCAACAGGCACTGTCACAACTTGTGGTTTTGCTGTCATTGTTGTTTCACATAAGATCTTGATCATTGTTCCATCACATGATTGTGAAATTGATGGATTGTCTGTGTCTTCCCATGTTGTCTCAGTTGCAAGTTTCATCATTGGTCCCAGATCTTTTGCATGAAATCCTTTATTTACAAACAATGTAATGTGTGGTACTGATTCTGGAACATTGTACCACTCTGAAATGAAATCATTTTGTTTCACATTTAAAGCTGCACCTTGGTTACCAATAACAATGCATTGTGTTTCAAGATTTACAGTTCTGTTTTTTGTAGAACTATCCCATTTTTCTTCAAACTCCTTGCTCTTTGAAATGTCATAGAACATGGTGCAGTGGTAATCTAGAAAAGGTTTTCTGGCTTCTGGAATTTGAGCTTTAATGTACCGGCCCCAGTTAGTGACTACACTTTCAACTGGGCCTGAAATGTCTCCTAGCCAATAAACATTAGCTTCATGTGTTTGCATGTACATTTGAAAATCCAAACCTGTTTTATCAACATACAAACCCTGAGGAGAACACCAAATTTTTAATTTCATCCTACATAATGCATCTCTTCCCAACAGGTTAATTGGTGTTTGGTCAGAGACAAGAATGGGTATTCTTATCTCATCTTCATCAGTTGCCAGTCGTACAGGAGCTGTCATTTGTATTAACTGTCTTGTTCCCGAGAACCCTACTGTTGAAATGAATTTATTAGACATGGGGAGGTGCTTTGCATAATTTGGACTTACACACGTGTAAGCTGCTCCTGTATCGACCAGCATTGGTGTTTCTTTTTCTTCAATTAGAATTTTTAACATTGGTTCATTTTCAGCACCCTCGCTTACGATCGGGCACTGGTTCTCCCCTGTAAGGTTCTCTGGGCACCCCTAGTAACCAAAATTTGGTGGGTTTACAGGGCGTCTTGTCAGACCTGGACGGAACCGGCCACGCGATTGCCTTCTGTAGGTGCTGTTGCCTCTTGGGCAATGCTCGGCACGATGTCCAAGTTCATTGCATGTCCAACATGCTCCCATTATTCCAGGTGCACCAGACCTGCCTCTGTTAGTCCAGGCGGAACCTCTTTGTTGTCGTCCGCGAAGTCCGTATGGCTGTGAGTTAAATGCTTGAGGATAGACATTCACCACCGGATGTTGCAGCTGGGTTGGTTGGGGAGCTGGAAAACTCCTTTGTGCCTGATTTGCCACATCAGGTACAGGTTCTGAAAATCCTTGGGGCGGTGGTGCCACATGTTCAGTCGTATTAATCATTATGGCTTGAGTCTTGGCTTTGTTTTTTCCTGTCAGTTCTCCAAGCTGCATTTGTGCCAATTTTCTCTGAACGTTTTTATCTTGTTCTGCAATCTTCATCTCCTCTCTTCTGTGTTTCTCAACTGCATGTATCACATGGTCACGGAACTCTCTATGGGGCATTGACGTCAGAGCCACCACGTCTTCTAACTTGCTTCTCACTGAAGCCGGCATTGCTTCAACGATGGAGTTCCGGAACAGAGTTGTCAACACAGGGCTCTTATCAATTTCCTCCTCCGTTTCTTGCTTCCATCTTTTCATCTCATTTGCGATGTAAGTTGCTGGGTTTTCTGTGGCATCAATGGGATTCGCTTTTAAGGCTTTCGGATCAATTTTCGTTGGAAATTCCTTTCGGAGTACTTCCCACATTGCTGTGCGAAATAAATTGAATCCGATTCCATCTGCTCTCTGTTGGAGCATCCACGCAAAACGTTCCTTCAAGACGTTTTCCATGGTATGTGTTCCCATGCACTGTGCAAGGACAGCCTTTAGATCCCCAATAGCCAACATTTTCCCCACATTTAACTCTTCAAACACCTTTATCCACTTACTGGCACCCTCGTTAATGTCTGGCAATTTTGCGACCACTCCGACAAGATCTTGACTGGCCCACGGGACGTAGTTCGCGACATTACCTTTTACTAATATTGGTAATTGTTTAACATTGGTGTCTCTCTGAGGTGAATGTGCGTTGGGACGATACCTTAAATTAAAATCACTTCTCCTTCTAGTAGTGGCTTGTGCTCCTGCTCCAGGATTTTGTAATGCCTGTTTTTCTGCTATTAGTTGGTTTTCCACTGAGAGCTCGCTGGGATTTCCTGGCACAATATTTTGTCTTATGGATTCTTCCTCAATTTCGTGTTCCAATTGTTCAATTATCGTGCGGTCAATTTCTCTTTTCAGATCTATCCCTTCGTGATCTAGGTTTATCCAAAATGAATCACCCTTTTGCTTGCCAGCATAGTCAGCATAACAGTCTATCCCACCCATCGGTTTCAAGGTCAACGACCTTCTGACCTCATCAGATATTAACTTTTTTGTTGTGCTGCAGTGCGTTGGTGCTAAATTGTCTGCATATACAGGGGAATCTGAGTTTATTGGCCCCTCATTATTCTGATGGGTTGCAGCTGAGACAGCTGGAGATCCTGACTTATGCACAGACGAATACATGTTTGCTAGGGCGGGATCTTTTTGGTGAGGTGACCCTCCTGCATCTGTAACACTGATGTGTGAGGCTTTAGTCATAATCTCTTTATGTGATGTAGACTCCTCTCCAGTTTTATCTCCTTCTCTCATCTCATCTAAAATCAGAGAATCTTTGTTCTTGTAATGGAAATCTCCCATTAAATTGACAGTTCCGGAAAGTGTCGGGTAAATTCCAGCAGTTTTTTCTGCCTTATCATTTACAGATTGCTGTTTCATCTCCATATATTTTTGCTTTAAAGCTCGTCTATAAGCCTCTCCTTCCGTTTTAAAAAGGTTTAAAATCTTCAGCTCGAGGTCACGTTTATCTTTTCTTTTCTTTGTATTGCTGTTCGCTTTGTAGTCCAGAATTCTGACCTCCATTTGCTCACAGAGAGCAGTATCAAAACTGCCCTGTTCTGGCCACGGGGAAGTTAAACGTTCCGTCCGTTTGCTCCATTTCTTTGAAATCTTTTGAATTTTTGACGCAATTTCGGGGTTCTTTAATCCTATGACAACAATTGGAATGTTTGCCATTTTATTCTGTATTAGTTTCGTTAGGCTAAGTTAAGAAAAACTAGTACTAACAGGTTCTACGGGGTTAACTTCTCTTCGCAGAAAAAAAAGAAAAACTCTGCAGTCTGAACTGCCTTTTCTCAAATGTGTGTGTGCTTTCCGTGAGGGAGGGGTGAGCAGTGCAGCTATGTGTGTGCGGTTCTCCTGCCTGCGTAGAGCTGTATGTGTGTTTCCTGCTCTGCTCTGCCTGCTGAGCTGTGTGTGCGAACTTTGTGTGTGTAAGATTTTCCTTTCGGTGGGGGCTGAGGAATTTGGCACCGGTCACTGGTCACTGATGGCTAAAAATAACTCAGCCTGCTGTTTTTCTCTCTCCACTGTCAGGCAGAAAGGAGAAACCAAAGTAGTTTGCAGATCTTATTGCCAAAAAGTTTTCGCACCCGAAAAATCTCTTGCACAATTATCCAGCTTTCACAAAGCACAAAGTTTAAGTATCTGCACCCACATCTTGTCAACACAACAGCTTAGATAAATATACACTTTGGTCCACCAAGATTTCTTACAAAAAATAGAAGTTTCCAAGCACTTTACTTTATCAACCTAGGCAACTTTACCTCGGACAGTGGGACTTTGAATTAAAGACAAAAAACAGAGCAAAGCAACCACCCATGCATTTTAGTCACACAATAAAGCTCTCATCTTTTATATTCACACATAGACGTCTGACACACCACAACACAATCAGTCATTCTCAATCATAACTTCTCATCATTCCCACATTCTCACGTTTTCCTTTCACTCTCACTCTCCCGGGAAACTTATTGTTTGTTTTCTTAATAGTCCAAATGTTCAATGTTCCTGGATTTTAACTGTGCGCACAGAGAATTTAAATCAGGTTTTTTATGGGACCCAGAGCAAAAAAAAAAAAAAAAAAGTTAAAAATAAACATTTATACTTCACGTGCACCAGCAAGGCCTCTTTGCTTCAAATTTGATAGGAGGCTTTAACCTCGTTTGCCTAAACCTGGAGTACTCAACCAAAAACAGACTGCAGTCAACTCTGTTAAGGCCACATTTTCATCGGAGTTCCACGCATGGAATGATCCGAGAACTGCCTTATTCTTTTTTCAAGCGCTTACATTAACAGGGCCGCGCCCTAAAGACTCCGACCAACCGAACATTTATAAGATCAATTCTTTCAGAAATGATCTCTTTGATTCTAAAAAGTTATGTATATTAGAAAAACTTCAGCAAAGACCCGTACTGGTCCGATTCATTTCTTATACGCCGTCGCTTCTAACGTCATATTTGACGGGACATCCGATAAAAGCGGCTGGGAGTAACCAATCACTTCTTTAAGTTGTCATGTGTGCCCAACTGTGGAGGAAGCAAATATCATTCCAAATCTTTTGATATTTTTAAGACAACTTATTTTTCTACGTAGAAAAATACCAATAGATGTCAAGCCAAAGGAACGACCACTCCCGTCCGTCAATCAATCACAAACAACGCTCTTCCCAATTCAAATTACACAGGCGGCAGATTCATCGCTAACAAGCAGAGAGAGCCGAAGACAGAGCAGTAAAAAATGTATTTTCACTCACCTCTGTCCTCTCTCCTCCACCCCAGCGCAGAGGGGCCAGGTCCGTGCGGGGGAACCCAAGCCGTCTGTCCGGGAAGGCAAAAACTCCCTTTTTCCTATCACGTCCGGGGTTCACCAATTTTGTGGGAGAATTACTTAACTATTAACCTTATAAAAAGAAAGAAAGACTCAGAGAAAATGGCGTTCCTTTGTCTTAACAACGAGAATTCGTCTTTATTATGCCTAGAAACGTACAAAACGGGTTTCCGGAGCGAATTCTGACATTCAAATACAATGGTCGTCACTTTAAAGGCTCATAATGTGTGTGCGTTAAACACAAATGTCTGTGTGTCTCCATTGGTGTGTGTGCGCTACACGCTATTGACGTCAATTGGCAACAGGGCTTAAATTCTGGGAAGTGTTTATCACTAAAAGTACAACAACAGAGCGATTAATTCCGCTACTTGACATATTTTGGAACAGTCCAGTTAAACAGATGTTTCCTCTTACTTCCATCGGCGAGAGCCAGGGAAAAAAGGTCAAAATGACCCTAACTCCCATACAGGGAGAATTTCAAATTATATGGACACTACAATGGGAAAGTAGGAGAGTAAAGGAAGAACAAGAGAAAAAAAGAGAAGAGGTAAAAGAAAGAAGAGACAAAAGGGAGAGAATGATAAAACGTCCTCCGTCTGCTCCATCACCTGGAAAGAGAGATGCAAAAAGAACAGCAAAACCAACAGACATAAAGCAACAGATACAATCGAGTAACACCTTGATGCCATTGCTAAATCATATGTATTATTATTTAAGCTGACATGTGTAAAGTGATACCTGGAAAAAAGAAAGTGAAAGAAAATAAATAAATAAATTACAGGCTTTCTGGTTATAAGTGAACACTTAATACCTGGGACCCAGCACCTGTGGGAGATGTGAGAGTGCACTAGTGTAGGTGAAAATTATCCAGAAGGAAATAGCTCGATAGTGGTTGTGGAGAACCAAAGGCCCGCCTTCCCCGAGCACAGAGGCAGGGGTCAGGGGACCCATAACCCCGGACTCCCAAAGGGGCCCCCAAAGCAGGGCACCCAAGAGGGGCCAACACAGGAAATCTGCACCCCCCCCCCCCCCCGTCGAGGAAAGATGAGAGACGACCCCAAGGAAATCCCCCAGCCACCGCAATGCCGATACCCCCAGGAGCCGCAGGGACGAGCCCGTGGGCTCCGGCGGCAGCCAGCCGCGCTGAAGTGGTCCCGGCCATGGGCCCTGAGGGCCAGAGGCCCCAGAGGCACCCCGCCCCCGCGGCGGGGGCCCCGGCCGACCCCTGGGGGGCCAGGCCCCGCAAAGCCGCCACCGGGAATGGGCCGGCACCCACCCGGGAACCCGCCCCAAACCCAAGGACCGTCAATGCGCCAGAGGGCCAAGGCGCCTGCCAGCGCAGCGGAGGAGGGCAGGACGTGGGGGGATGGGCTCCGCACCTAGCGGAGACTTGAGATGTTCTTGGGAGAGGGAGCGGATCGAACCCGTACCTGGGGAAAAAAACAAACAAAAAAAACTCATTCACAACATCCCTCCCTAGTGCCCCACTCACCACACACAGACTTACAAAAAAAAAAAAAAGACGCTGTACACACATTCCCACATAACACATTCAAAAATCCCAAATGGGTGGGGGGGTCACCACAATTCAACTATACGACTGCCTGTGCTCGACCCCCGGCCCCGCCCCTGGACCAGACGCCCCCCGGACCAGACGCCCCAAAGAGGGGGGGGCAACACGACCCGTACGGGCCACCCAACCAGAACCCCCTTCACCCCCTAAATACCTAATAAACCCCCTCCCTCCCCCACCTACCCTAGCCACCCCTGCCCCCCACCCCTTTCTGGAGAGCAGAGGCGTCAGCCCCAGACCCGGCAAGCTGCTGGCTACCCACAACAGCCCCCCGCCAAGACCCCGGACCCAGTGGCCCACTCCTCCTCCAGGCCCCAGACTCCGTGCCGCGATCGGAGATCGGGGGTGTGCAAAAGACCCCGATCCTCCCTACGCCCGCTCAGATGTTGTGTTGTTGCATGTTGTTCTCAAGTGTGTTTAAAACTGGGAGCGCCGAAGAGGGTGCACGGCACAGCCCACCCCCCTCCGGAAGGAAGCTGTTGCCCGCGTCCCCCTCCCCTGCCAACACACCCATGAGGGGCCCATGCGGGTTGGATGTGGGCTGGTGAGTGGGCCCCAGCTGGGCAGCCCAGCTGGGGCCCAGCTAGTTTTGTCAGTGGGTTCCATGGTGGCCCCTTGTGGGCAAGCCCACATGGGCTGAGGGTGGGTTTCACATGGGCAACCCAGTTTTCACCCACATGGGACCCTCGGCTGATTATGGGTCCTACACTGTATATCCTTTATTATTACAGGCTATTTAATTTTGGAGTGGGTCATTTTGTGTTATTATTGTAATATGTATTATTTTTTGTAAATTCTGCTTGTGAAGACTTTGATGCAGTCAACTGCGAGTTGCCTCTATGCACTATATAAATAAAAATGCCATGTCATTGTTCAAGGTTTTTATTATTTCAAAAGCATATGTATTTTACAGATGCATAATACACACAATATGATACAGATTATGAAAGTTTTATACAAGACAAAAAAATGGAACAGACAAAAAAAATGGTCCCATAACAAATTTTCTTCGGCTGAGCGAGTAGTGGATCTAGTGGGAGAAGGACGGACCTGTCTGGCCTGTCTATTGCCTCCCCTGTCCCTTAGACTTAGACAACTTTATTTGTCATTCGGTATGCACAGAGTGCGTACAGAACGAAATTTCGTTTCGTACAGCTTTTGTAAATCACAGTAGAAGTTAAATTACAGTTTTAGGTGCGGCAGAGATTTAGAAGTAAACAGTAGATTTTAAGTATACAGTATACAAACAATTGAAATGTAACAAAAAATACATTATTTATGTACAGATTGGATTGTGTAAGGGCATTTGTGCATGAATGCATTTATTTGTGCAATTTTAGACTAGGAGTCCAATAGCATTTGTAATGCTATATGAGCTGCAATGATGCAAAAAATGCAAATGTTGTGCAGAGTTTGTGGGTTGTAGTTTAGCAGTTCAACAGCAGTTCAACAGTCTGATGGCAGCAGGGAAAAAGCTTTTGCAGAACCTGGAGGACCTGCGGAACCTCTTCCCAGAGGGCAGCGGGGAGAACAGTCCATGGTGGGGGTGTGAGGGGTCCCTGATGATGTTACAGGCTCGGGACATGCAGCGCTGGGATGAAATGTCTTTTATGGAGGGAAGAGGAGCCCCGATGATCCATTCTGCTGTCCTCACCACTCTCCTCACGTTCTTCCAGTCGGAGCCACTGCAGCCTCCACCCCACACAGAGAGACAGCTGGTCCGG
Source organism: Fundulus heteroclitus (assembly GCF_011125445.2). Taxonomy (NCBI): domain Eukaryota; kingdom Metazoa; phylum Chordata; class Actinopteri; order Cyprinodontiformes; family Fundulidae; genus Fundulus; species Fundulus heteroclitus. The sequence continues at coordinate 375,772 of NW_023397011.1, forward strand.
ATGCTGTCTATGGTGCTTCTGTAGAAGGTTGTGAGGATGGGCGGGGGCAGGCGGGCTCTCCTCATCCTCCGCAGAAAGTACAGTCGCTTTTGTGCCCTCTTCACCAGTGACATGGTGTTCACAGACCAGCTGAGGTTGTCTGTGATGTGCACCCCCAGGAACTTGGTGCTGCTGACCACCTCCATAGCTGAGCTGTTGATGAGCAGTGGAGCCTGGTGAGGCTGGTTTTTCCTGAAGTCGACGATGATCTCCTTCGTCTTCTCCACGTTCAGGATCAGGCTGTTGTCTCTGCACAAGCCCACCAGCTGCTCCACCTCCTCTCTGTAGTCCTGGTTGTTGTCATCTCTGATCAGGCCCACCACCGTTATGTCGTCTGCAAACTTTACGATGTGATTGGTGGTGATCCAATCAGCCATTTTACACTGCCCTCTCCACATCCTTCCTGGTGATCTGGCTGGTTAGGCTGTTCTTCTTTAAAGCTCCTGCAGGAAACATATGTTACGGTCACTTCACATGTGCCAACAACACTCTCAGCAAGGATTGTAAAGTCAACCATGTTGAAGTGATATTCACCAAAAACTGATTACTTTAATATCCCAATTACATTAAATTAAGCTTTCTAGCATGACTGAAATGGCATTTCAGTAATAACAATAGCCAAAAATGAGTGTAAATGTATCTTGACAAAAGTTACTATATTACAGTTATTAATTATCCATTATGCATTTACTAAATATAACTTCAAACAGCTTTAAAGACCGGAATTCCCGCTTGCTTCCGAAGACATTATTTCTAAATAATAATAATAATAATAATAATAATAATAATAATAATAAAAAAAGAAACTTTCAGCTATGTTAAACACAGCAGATGAACTCCAACCAACAACTGCGAATGATTTGGTTAGAAAAAATGTTCTGGGGTTAATCACAGATCTAAGTCCATTAAGTGAAGCTAGATTTGTTTTGAGTATATCGCATCACAGAGGTGACTACATCAATGTGTGCATTATAAGGTGGAGGGATTTCAGCTGGTTATATACACTGCATCGTCACTTATTTGAGAGCCAAAAAAGCGACTTCATTTTAAGAAACAAAGTGAAAGAAAACGGTCGGCGTTGTGGTCTACTCACGGCACTTTTTAACTTTCGGTCAAATACCGACTGCCAAAAAAAAAAAAAGAGAAAGAAATACACTAACCAGCCAGTGCAAATCTAGCTCTGATTCCCTTAAGATGATAGAATGTGCCGCAGAGCCGAAGCTCCGAGCCGACGGCGGTAGCAGCTGGCTCGGCCTAGTCCTCAACCACGTTGCGGTCGTGGCCACCTACAACTGTGGCTTTTTCTGTTGCTGCTGATACTCTCAAACCCCTAGAATTCTCTAAAGTATTCCTGTATTCCAGTATTTATTAGATGTAGAGGCATTCTTACCTGTATGTCGTCCAAAACCGTCTTCGTTGCAAGGATAAAAAAAAAAAAACATCCTTCCAATGACGCCGGAACACGGTAGGCTATGTGCACAAAATGGCGCCTGCTAACTTCCGGCTAAGCGTGGTCAGAATCCACTTCCGGTTGAAATATAACTGTTTTGTTAGCAAGACTATCGATGATCCTGGACGATCCAAGGTTTAGTTCTGTTACAGACCATTTTTGTATTTGTTTAATTAGCTTTGGTGATCGTAAAAGATACTAATTTAGTTGTGAAATTATTAAAATATCATAAACGTTCCCCTGTCTCGTGTTCACTGCCCCCTAGTGACTGAATTGAGAATTGTGGTAATTTATATCCCCTTCTAAAGTTTGTTAATAAAGGCCATGAAATACTAAATTCTTAGCATCCTTCGTTTGCAAGACATCTTAGAAAAACATGTTTTTTTTTAAAAAAAAGCTCTTAAAAGCTACTAAATCCACAGCGTGATGATGTTAGAACAGAATTAACTAGATAAAAAGTGTACAAAATCATTACGCTATACATATAATAATAAAATAACAAAGCACATATAGTATTTGGTTTGACATTAATTCCAGTGCATCAATATGAAAGTAGAATTCACCTGTGTGAAAACAAAAAAGGAAGAAACATTAAAAACTTTTAGAATATTGATCCAGTTTATTGTGAAACATTTCAAAAACATCTCAAAATTTTCAGCCGCTTCACTGAAAGGTTGTGAAGTGATTTAAATTTCAATTATTTAAATAATTTATGCATGATCTAGGCTGGATTAGTGTGATATTAAAGACTTTTACTTATTAAAGATAAATAAAATAAATAAAAATAAAATAGCATAAAAAAGGAGACCTTTCAGTGGCTGTAACATGTTGATTTGACCATTTTAAAATTTGTAAGGGCTGGAGCCCACCTATTGCCCATGCTTGGTCTAGCCCATCTACTGCCCACATGAGTCATGTGGGCAGTAGATGGGCTGCCCACATGGGTCCCAGCAACACAGCCCACCCTGAGCCCATGCCCAGCTGAAGCCCTGGACGTGTTTGCTGGGAAGCAACTACCCAGAACCCTCAATGTCTAAATATGAGAGGGGGTGAAGGGAGCCGTCCGAGGCGAGGCTCACACAACATAAGCCCCCCCCCCCAGACGTCTTCACCCCCACCCCCCCATACTACGGCCTACATGAATGTGCGTTGTGAAAATGTTTGGAGTGAAAGTGTCTAAAATGCATGATAAAATTGGGGAGAGGGATGTCATCAGAAAGTGGCAACCTCCAGTAACGCCCCCCTCCCCAAGGACCTATATGTGTGGTGGCGTGATGGAGCAGGCAGAGGGAGGAGACCGGGGATGGGGAGCAAAGGATTGGGGAGCCAACCCAGGGAGCCAGCTCCTCTACTGACTCCAATAGGCACCACCCAGAGAAAGGGGCCCCGCCAGCTGCACCACCATAGCCCGGGGGCCAGGGAGAGGCCGCAGGGCCCGCCAGCCAACCACCCACCAGGACCAACACCTCCAACCCAAATGCCCAAATTCAAAAGGTTCCTCCACTTAATGTCAAATCCAGGTCACAGCACCATAGTGTTAATTCAGTAGTATTATTGGCCTAATCCTGCTTTGCTAATAAAGGCCCGTTTTTACCCCGGTTTAAGATTTGACAATAATGAGAAAACATTAATCAAGAGGTAGAACAGTGTAATATGCATATTTAATTTATCAGAAATTAAATATGGAGACAGAGTATTACATTACCATATAGGGTTATTTCACCGCGCAATGTAGAAGTCTGTCTGAAGTAAGTTTTGGAAAAACATTCTTTTTATCAACTTAGAGCTCCTCCTGCAAAGCTCAAAGGGGGGTGGTTTTGCCCCTCTGTTTGGAACAAAGAAACCCCTCTCGTTCTGACCACCTCCCTCGGGGACAATAAAACGGCATGTTATTCTACCCAGCAACAGATAGGAGGCACACCTTCTGCCTGACTAAGATAGTTTCTTAACAACGTGTAGATATTGGTAATTATTTTTAGGTGGATACATAATTCTCTATGGGATCAAACACACTTGGCAGTGGCAGCTTGCCAACTGGAGATCAGATCTGGGTTTTTAGATAGAAACAGACATGATCTTTCCTTCTGCTCACAGTGAGAAAGAAACAGACTTTCAAAGGCCAGATCACCTAAATTAAACAGCTAAAACTACATCAAAAGTTGAAAACATACCCTTGTTGTTGTTGGCACCCAGTCTTACAATATTATCAGCCATTCTCTGCCAGGGTTAGAGCGGCAATGTATGCGCTTCATGTGATATCAAGGCATGGCTGTTGAATTTGCTAATGAATTGGTATCGCTTAATACGCGCAGTTGTATCGGCCGATACCTATACGGGAAAAAACGTCAATATCAACCAAAATGTCGGCCGGCCAATATATCAGGAAACCTCTAGTTTTAACCCACTTATTGAACAATAAAGTGTTGACACTCCTCGTTCACTTTTTAACAAAACTAAAACATGTCTTCTTCCATTTCCAGTTGTTTAAAAATTAGACGGAGTTGACTGGATCTGCTCTTGCAGCTGTCCAGAAAGTGAATCAACCTGCCTCATATGTAAAGCTACTTAAATCCAGAGTTTTGTGCAATGACAGACAACGCCTGGTTACCTCTTCGTACTCTGTTTTTCGGATGACTAATGTTATGGATATTAATAATTATCAATTAAGTGAGCACACCACTCATGAAAACAAATGATGCATCGTTTGTCTTTAAGTTATTTTAATTCAAAGGCATAAGCGTTTGAATGTCTCTGTCCCCTAACGCAGTCAGGAAACAGAGCAATGAGAAAAAGAACACACTAACTTTTATACATTCTGGGTTAACAAAGAAAGTGGGAGTTATCGTCAGAGCAGTGCAGCCACTGATACGATCCAGTTCCTATCTAACTCAACTCCTCTCTGTGTCCTTGGATGTGGTAACACAATAGTGAATCTGTGAGCATTAGAGCTTCTTTCACACGGAAAATATGCAGGTGCATCAAGACAAGATATGATCAGAGTTACATACATCAATAAAATTTTCACAACACTAATAAAATCTGGTCTGCATGCTTGAGCAAATGAGGGAGTGTGAATATGAAGCAGGTCTGACAGATACTGGAAAGCAAGACCATGAAGACATTTAAAAACAAATAAGATCATTTTAAAATCCATCAGAATGTAAAGTAGCCAGTGAATTGCTGCTAGAACTGGAGAAATGTGTTCTAATTTTCTGGACCAGCTGAAGTCAAGCCACTAGAGTTTTAAGCCCAGAGTGAAGTGCAGTGCAGTAATCAAAGCAAGTTGTAAAGCATAGATTCAAATCTTTGGTCAGCTAGAGACATCAATGTGCCCAAACCACATTAACTTTTGAGAAGTTAATTTTTAGAGCAACTATTTTCCTCTTTAGTGTTATAAATGTCTCACTATCTTCTGCCTATAAAATAAGGCTAAACACTGGTATCTTTGAACTGACTCCAAAGGGACAGGATGAAGAGGAAGCGGCTAAGAATGAAGCCTTTAGGCACTCTGCATGAGTGGGACTCTTTAATAAAATAAAATTAAAAAGCAGGTCTCCATTCTTAAAAAAGGAGTGTAATAATACTGGAAAGAACTTAAAACGACTTTATTCAGTGGTTATTTGTACATTAGGGGCCTATTTCATTTGACTAATTCATGCTGGTCTATCTAGAAACAAAATGTATTTTACAACAATAAAGCAGATAGCTGGAATGGACTCAGTAATTGCATTTGGTTGCAATTTTGGTTGCAGCAAACAGAATTTCTGGAGATGAGTGACAATGAGAGCAAATTGTATTTTCGTCAGTAATCTGGAAAAGACCACAGAACCATTTACTTGTTGAGAAGGTGCAATATTGAGCATTGTCACTCAAAAGCCTGAAGCTTTTGAACACATGGGTGACCATTTATATAATTAAAAGAAGCTTGGAACACATTCTTTCTGAATTTAACAAACAGTGGGAAAAAGTTGTTTTGAGATGTTTTTAGGTGGGAAAGTACACTTCAAAACCTCATCTGTGCAGTGAATTCATCAAGATTATGAGCCAATTTTAATCCTGCTCAGACTGCGGAGCGGCAGAGACTCGCTGACAGGCTGGTCTTGCCAGGGAGCTGCAGGGGAAAACCCCTGTTGCTGCAGCCTATAGTTGGCCAGACCATCTGGGATTTCCCACAGACCGAATCTGTTTGTGGCGGCTGAAAAGTCAATTCAAAGTGTTTACTAAATTAGTGGGGAATATCTGAATATAACGGATATCAAATGTAAAAATCTTGGCTGATGTCGGCGTTTTGAGTGAATTATAAACTATTTTGCCACAGTTCGGTAGACTGATATTGTAGTACAAATGATCAAACAGAGCCAATTAATTTTTTTTTTGCACAGAGAACACACATTTGCTCACATTGAACGTGGTGCTGGTTGCGGTCCTGTTCCAGTTCCGGTTTTCTGCAAACCCAGACTCACACTGCTCCTAGGCCAGCTGCAACTAAGATTGCAGAAACGACACTGGCGAGAGCATAAATTCATGTGGTCGTTTCTGTTCCTATCCCTAATGAATAATTTAAAACGAGCCATGGTTTTTATTTTTAGGGCAAAACTCAACATCTAAATATTTTACTATTTATAAACCATGAACCACTGGGGAAAAAAAAGACAGTTCAGCTTTCTAGACTAAGACGTCTAAATGGCCCCTAGCAGATGGAAACACAAAAATCCAAAAGCCCCAAGCTTTGGTTTACCCCGAGAAACCAAAGCCTGGGGCTTTAAATCCTGGGGTTGTAATGGAAAAGCAGCTACTGACTTTTCATGTTTTCTTGTGGAAGTGATGCATTGGTAGGTAATTTTCTTGTAGAAATCAGACTCGACATTGGAGATGATGCAAAGATACAGCTATATTGTGTCAAAGCTCTTATTAGTTTCCTTGTTTTTTAGCAACTGTCTATAACATGTGCCCTGCTGGTTGGACTCCATTTCAAAGCTTCTGTTACCTTTCTGATGAAACTGAACTGGATTGGATCGAAGCTGAGGTACAACACCCACAACATTATTTTTATTTGGATACTCTTAGAGGCAAAACAGAGCTGTAAAAACAAATTCAACTATTTTGGGAAGGCTGTCTACTAGACACTAGACACAATTATAACCAAACATAACTTCCTGAATGTTATGGGCACCGCCATTTTGATTTGCTTGAGTCCCTCCTTCAATCCCAGAGAGCAATAGAACCGCAGATTGTCACTAGGAGGCGAGGAACCATGCTAGCGTGATGTGTAAACGGTCATCAGAACCAACCTCGGCATGGTTAACTGATCCAAGCTTGGTCCGAGCTCGGCATGGATCAGTTTAACAAGGGTAGTGTAAATGGGGCTAATGTGTGTTTTCTTATGTGGGATGTACTAAATGGTTTTGCTAAAAAATAAAATGTTTGGTTGGTTCTTATCCACATGAGAAAAATGACATTTTGTAATAGAGGTGGATCAAATATATTTTTTCTTCCTTTGTTTTGAATGTTTTTTCACAGGACAGAATTCTGTCAATGATGTGAACTGCCATGACAAGAATTCTTTTGTCTGTGTTAGACAGAAAGGGAACCCATAAATTTGTTAGTGTTTTCCTGTTGTCACTTAAGGATATCACTTCCACCATGATGTCAAGCAGCAACAATGTCTTATCTGGAAGACAGTGTGACCAACCTGATGTCTTATCAGTTACATTAGACTCAAATAAACATCAAGTTCTTCTCAATATTAGTTTTTTTCTTTCACTGGTAGGATTTCAAAGTTAAGATTAGACACATTCAGCTAATGTGAAATGGTGACCGTTTAGCAGATGTTTGAAAATTGTGGTAAAGTTTGCCGAACGTCGTTGGAAATGTTCAGTGAATGTTGGCTGACATGTACTGAGCGTTGTATGGTATTTCTTTTTGTAATGTGTCCTGTCTGCCAGGACACATTACAATAAATATCGATCAAGTGAGTCCCCATCGCAGTCAGGAAAGAGCGAGAGGAAAAGGGCACACTAAACCTTTGTACATTTTGGCTTAAAAGGCTGGAGGTATTATGAGCCAGGCTGGAGCCAGGCTCATAATGCCACATATCCAAAAGGCCACGTGGGAGAAATCAAATCTATGTAAGCTGTAACAGAGAGTAACAGCTGGCCACTCTCTTGCTCTTCCTCGCATATGGAAATCTACCCGTCTCGCATTGTTTTGTGTATGAGAGTCCAGTACTGAAGCTGTTGAAGTATAGTTTCTGTTTCAAAATTTCTTTTTATGACTACAGAAGTCACTGAAGTCTACAATTGGAGAACACCACATCTTTCAGGAAAAAGAACCAGGGGTGACCGCAATTGGATGCAGTCAGTTTTTATTAAATAGTTATTCCACCTGACATGGCTGTTTTTACTTACATTTTTTGGTGAGGCGCCATAAGGAAATGACATCACAGCCAGTAGCTGCAAAGAATGGTGAGATGTCATTTTTTAAATCTCTAGAGGTTGTGATGTCACATCCTATGTGAGCAGATATATTTGTGACTTTGAAGGCAGAGGAATTTTTTCAGAATAAATAATAATTGGGAAGAGTAACATGCGGACATAATGGTGTAAGCCAAAGGTGACAGAATAGACATGCACTGGCCATCACTGTTCCTGGCTTTCCCAGATGTGGATCCTGATTCAAGGCACAGTGGTAGGAGTCCAAAACAGAGGAGTAGGAAGTTGGAGTGGATGCCTCAGGACTAGGGCTCAAAAGGGGCCAAAAATCAGGGAAGGGAAAAGGGGGTGAGGATGGGATCACAGGTCAGGTTTGGTTAGGGTAAGGGTCAGAGGTCGGTTGGGTTAAAGGTAGATAAGGGATTAGGATAGGTTAAGGTAAGAGTACATGTAATAAGCCTGTCTCAGGCCGGAGACAGGTGGGGCACTGTCCGTCCCTCCATAGGGTCGTCGTTCCCGTCCCCAAAATCTTTTTTGAGAGGAGTTTCTCCCATAGCGGACGGTGGTCCAGCCGGAGCCACCTTGAAAGGCCATTTTTTGTGGCTGATAGTTCAGAGTGAGCTTTATTATAAAACAATTAAAAAAATTAATGATAAAAAAAACTCAAAGATTTTTTTTAAATTGTTTTTAAAAGTTTTAACTTCTTTTGTAATTTTTGATGTTTTAATTTTTTAACAATGAGTGTGCTCTGCCGCGACGTTTCGGTCCTCGCCGGACCTTCCTCAGGCGAATGGAGCACAAGAGAAGTGAATGTGTTTTTAATAATGGCTCTATGTGGAGATGTGTCCTCTCTGAGTGTCGGAGAGAGAATGTCCTACTCTTACCCTTAAGATAAGATAAGATAAGATAAGATAGTCTTTATTGATCTCACAATGGAGAAATTCACTCGTCACATCGGCTCATACAAGAAGGTGCAGAGTAGGGAAGGTGCATTCAATTATATACAGTGAATCTTCATATATACAATGGATCAGAAAGAATACCAAAAAAATACAAAAAAGGAAATAGGAATGGGCATATGATGTCTCATTTACATTCTTAGTGGTCTATATATATATATATATATATAAACATATCTATATACTCAAATATATACATATATCTATGTGCCTACTTACATACGCACCTACGCGTATGTATGTGCATATACATTGTATACATTTGTACATACATACATACATACATACATGTGGGCTGACTTATGTTCAGGTGATGATAGCAGCAGAAGTCACTACATCAGGATTATTGCACGGGTTGTAGGACAGTGTATTAAATAGATTATTGCACCTTGGTTATTGCACATTACTTATTACAGTTATGGTCACAGTTGCAGTTACAGTGCAGCATTGTAAAGTCTTATAGCAGCAGGAATAAATGACCTGCGGTAGCGCTCCTTTTTACAGACAGGATGTCTAAGTCTTGCACTGAAGGAGCTGCTCAGCTCCTCTACAGTCTGGTGCAGCGGGTGGAAGGTGTTGTCCATGATGGATGTGAACTTGGACAGCACCCTCCTCTCAGCCACTTCCTAAGGTAAGGCTAAGAGTAGGATGGGTACAGATGAGGGGTCAGGTAGGGGTCAGAGGTCAGGATTGGTTGGGGTTAGGATCAGAGGTTGGGGTAGGTTGGGTTTAGGGTCAAAAGGTAGGGGTCAAAGGTCAGGGTAGGTTGAGGTTAGGGTCAAAGCTAGAATAGGTTAGAGGACTCGTCCCCCCTGTCTCTATGGTCCTATGTATTTTCCGGGGACATGGCGCAATATGCTCCCTAAATTCAGGGAACTCACGTGGAGCCATTAGAGCGTTCATTTGAATGGGCCGCCAGGGTTCATGAAAATCCTTAGGGAGCACATGCAATACTGAACATTGGCCACTGGATGGCAGCCTTACCTTACGTTTTTGAGAATGTCAGTAGGGTCCACTGGGTGACAGGAGGCTATCAAATGGGTTCTATTGGGTTAGGGTTAGTACTGGTAGTGCAGTATATGGAATTATTGTGTATGTGTGTGTGTGTGTGTGTGTGTGTGTGTGTGTGTGTGTGTGTGTGTCCATTATGGTGTAAAGTGTGACATGTGGTAATTAAACGTGTGTTAGACCAAGTGTTTTGGTACATGCAGTCCAATGTATCAGTGTGTGCGTTATGGATGTTGGTTCTCCAGGACCCAGAGTCTGTTCCAGGACCCTGGAGGTTCCTCCAGGACCCAGAGTGTGTTCCAGAGAGGGGGGTGTTAGCTCCAGGGAGGTTGTTGCGGGCTAGTGGTGCTTCCTTCCTGGACACATGACCTCCATGGTGCCCCCCCTGGTTCCTCCAGGACCCTGGAGGTTCTTCCAGGACCCTGGAGGTTCTTCCAGGACCCAGAGTGTGTTCCAGGGAGGGGGTGTTAGCTCCAGGGAGGTTGTTGCGGGCTAGTGGTGCTTCCTTCCTGGACACATGACCTCCATGGTGCCCCCCCTGGTTCCTCCAGGACCCTGGAGGTTCTTCCAGGACCCTGGAGGTTCCTCCAGGACCCAGAGTGTGTTCCAGGGAGGGGGTGTTAGCTCCAGGGAGGTTGTTGCGGGCTAGTGGTGCTTCCTTCCTGGGTAAATGACCTCCGTGGTGCCCCCCCCCCTGGTTCCTCCAGGACCATGGAGGTTCTTCCAGGACCCTGGAGGTTCCTCCAGGACCCAGAGTGTGTTCCAGGGAGGGGGATGTTAGCTCCAGGGAGGTTGTTGCGGGCCAGTGGTGCTTCCTTCCTGGACACATGACCTCCGTGGTGCCTCCCCTGGTTCCTCCAGGACCCTGGAATTCTTCCAGGACCCTGGAGGTTCCTCCAGGACCCAGAGTGTGTTCCAGGGAGGGGGATGTTAGCTCCAGGGAGGTTGTTGCGGGCTAGTGGTGCTTCCTTCCTGGGTAAATGACCTCCGTGGTGCCCCCCCTGGTTCCTCCAGGACCCTGGAGGTTCTTCCAGGACCCTGGAGGTTCCTCCAGGACCCAGAGTGTGTTCCAGGGAGGGGGATGTTAGCTCCAGGGAGGTTGTTGCGGGCCGCCCCTGGTCCTCCATGGCCCCACCAGGCCCTGGTTCTGGTTCCCCCCCAGGCCCTGGCCCTGCTCTGGCCGCCCCTGGTCCTCCATGGTTCCCCCCCCAGGCCCTGGCCCTCCTCTGGCCGCCCCTGGTCCTCCGTGGTTCCCCCCCAAGCCCTGGCCCTCCTCTGGCCGCCCCTGGTCCTCCATGGTTCCAGGATGAGCCAAGGACAATTGCAATCCCATGTGCAATGTATTGTCTTCCATGTTGTAGTTTGCCCTGCAATGTAAAATGCTGCCCTCTGTCCCATTTAAAATGCATCCTTTTGTACATAGTGATTCTGTATGATATATCTCCGTGGAAGTGTATGTGGGTGGGGGATGGGCGACAGGCCATGTGCTCACTCCACTTCCATGCAGGGAAAGAGTCTGTTAGCCCCGGGTAGAGATGTTCCATTTCCCCCCTGTTTCTCTGGAAGATAAAATCAACTAAAGAGTAAATTTAAACAAAATTAAAGGGAAAAAAGGACCATGTCAATACTATGGCTGATAGTGCTTATGACGTTGACATTTAAAATGTGAAAATTGTGGTCAGTCCCAGCCGGGATTTGAAACCTGTTCTCCCACTTGAGAGGCGGGAGCATTAACCACAAGACTACCCAGGTCACGTGATCAGGTGGGCCGTATCCTGGCTATGTCTTTAACTGTCCACCTGTATAAAGGTGCTCTTATAGATATCGGCTTCTCCGTGGAAGTGTATGTGGGTGGGGGATGGGCGACAGGCCATGTATCCATTTCCCCCTCTGTTTCTCTGGAGGATAAAATCAACTAATAGGGGCTTCTCCGTGGAAGTGTATGCAGGCCTACAGTGTTCTTTTCCTGGGTACAATAATCTCTCCATGTTCCCCCTGGTTCTCTGGAGGTCCAAGCGGCTGCTCCATGGAACTTATTGCGGGCCTAAAATGCTTCGTCCCTGGGTAAAATAATCTCCATGTTCCCCCTGGTTCTCTGGAGGTCAAAGGGGCCCTCTGGAGGTCCAAGTGGCTGCTCCATGGAACTAATTGCGGACCTAAAATGCTTCGTCCCTGGGTAGGTAGATTTAAAAAAAAAAAGAAAGTTGGCAGCCCAAGTGGGAATCGAACCCCGCTCTCCCAGGTGGGGGGTGGGCTTCCTAGCCACCAAACTATCATGTGTCTGCACAAAATTTCTGGAAAACTATTATATAATGTACCCCGGTTGCCATGGCAACGGTTAAATGGTTATTAGCTTAGCCACACCTCTTAGCCTCCTATTGGTCCATTGATAATTATTCCTACATCATCTGTGACGTCATTGACCATTGTAAAATTGAGAAAAAGAAACCACGGAGGACCAGGCCGCCCCTGGTCCTCCGTGGTTCCCCCCAGGCCCTGGCCCTCCTCTGGCCGCCCCTGGTCCTCCATGGACCCACCAGGCCCTGGTTCTGGTTCCCCCCCAGGCCCTGGCCCTGCTCTGGCCGCCCCTGGTCCTCCATGGCCCCACCAGGCCCTGGTTCTGGTTCCCCCCCAGGCCCTGGCCCTGCTCTGGCTGCCCCTGGTCCTCCATGGTTCCCCCCCAGGCCCTGGCCCTCCTCTGGCCGCCCCTGGTCCTCCGTGGTTCCCCCCCAGGCCCTGGCCCTCCTCTGGCCGCCCCTGATCCTCCATGGTTCCAGGATGAGCCAAGGACAATTGCAATCCCATGTGCAATGTATTGTCTTCCATGTTGTAGTTTGCCCTGCAATGTAAAATGCTGCCCTCTGTCCCATATAAAATGCATCCTTTTGTACATAGTGATTCTGTATGATATATCTCCGTGGAAGTGTATGTGGGTGGGGGATGGGCGGTGCTCAGCCCGCCTCCATGCAGGCCTAGGGTGAGCCATTCCTGGGTACACAACCTCCATGGTTCCCCCTGGTTCTGGAGGTCCATTGTGGGCTTCCAGTCTGAGTCCATGGGCCCTCCTGGACCCTGAAACACCTCCATCCATGGCCTAATCTCCACCAACACCCATCCTACTAAACCTCCAGCATGGAGCTCCAAGCACTCAGGGACCTTTCCTGGTCCCACTCACTCAGGCAGAGGCTCCATCCCTGGCCTAATCTCACCCAACACCCAGCCTACTAAACCTCCAGGACGGAGCTCCAAGCACTCAGGGACCTTTCCTGGTCCCACTCACTCAGGCAGAGGCTCCATCTTGGGCCTGCTCCGGGACTTATCTCCAACAGTGGGCTTCCCGAAAGTCAGTTTCTATAACTCTGCGGAAGGGTTTTTTTGGCGTAAGGCCCCAGGATCCCTTCAGACCCTTGTATCTTCCTGGGCTACTCCTGTTGATTTCCTGTCCACCCCATGCTGGGGACTTGGAAGAATTTCAATGTTAGGGTTCCCCATCTAAAATACAGCCAATTGTCCCATTTAAAATGCTGCATTTCGTACACAATGTAAAATTATGCCAATTGTCCCATTTAAAATGCTGCGTTTTGTACACAATGTAAAATACTGCCTATTGTCCCATCTAAAATGCCGCCTATTGTACATGAGGTAATGCGGCCTACTTTCCCATATAAAATGCCACCAAGTGTACAGATGTCATCTTGTGGCGATTTAACGGTACTACAAACCCTAACTAAAGTATTGGGCCATAAGGGCACATTTATTTGTGATTTTTGTGAATTTTCTGTTTTTTGGGGGGGGTGTAACAGGGTTGTGGTGGGCTTTAAAAATCTGGGACCCTGGGCAGATGGGTGACGAGGGATGGGTCTTTCAGGGCATTTCACCCAAATGTCCCTATGACCTTTAGTTAGCCTGGTATCCAATTCAGTAATCCAGATCCTTTCAGCTCTACGTCTCTAATCGCTTGGCTGCCTCGGATTGGCCTGGATCACTGTTGCAGTGACAGATTTCCAGCCATGGTAAATAAAATGTTTAACCAATGGGGTCTGTGTATTCCATTTTTATGTTGTATCTGTGCTGGGTAAATCTCACAAGTAGTGTGTTTCCTGTCTCTCCTACATACTGAATACCACATTTTTGCAGGTAATCAGATAAAGGCAGTTCTTAGAGTGCGGGCTGCCCTGACATTGCAACAAGAAAACATTGTCATTAGAAAAACTTGGCAACCATTGATGGTGCTGAAAAAATTGCCCCTTACCTTTCTGTGTAGGCTCCTTTAAGGGTGGAGTTACGTGTCACATTTATGTCATAAGTTACGCGAGCAAAATAAACATATTTGCATGTATGTAAACTACTTCTGCGCATGTTTTATCTGTCATCGCGTGAGAAACTGCTGCTTCGAGAGGAGAAAATCGGTCTCCGTGCGCGCCAGCTCCTCCCACGCGCGCTTGGGATCTCAATGTGCGCATGATTTTGCTTTCTGCTCACACACGGACATGTCATGAAAAACAGCTGGGTTTTTCTGGAGCTCTTTCAGTAGCCTGAGAGTCTTGAAGCCCTCCGCAAATCTAAGAGGCAAGGCACGTTTATTTGTATAGCACATCTAATGTACAAAACAATTTCTATAAAAGCCTTAAAGCAAGGCACAGAGGACATTAAAAAAAAGTACATATAAAATAACAAACATGATGAATTGATTTCTTAAAAGAGCAATAAGCGATATTTTGACAGGTTGTGCTTGAGCATTGTCTGTAGACCAAAACAATCATGGGTGCTTTCAAAGGCTGCCTGCATCACGGCGTGTTGACCATTCTGCATTTCTCAGCGTATTATTAGCATGGTGGGCTGCCAGGCTAATATTAACTATGGACCTGAGAACAGGTGGGTCTTTAAACTGTATTTACATAAAAATATTTTAGCTGAGTCTGGGAGTTTGTTCCAGACATGTGATAAGATAAGATGTGGAGCATAGAAGCTAAATTCAGCTTCTTTAGGTCTGCTTCTGACTATGGGAGCCAGTCCAGATTGCATCCAGATGACCTGAGAGGTCTTATAGATTTATATTGGATTCAATTCAATTTTATTTATATAGCGCCAAATCATGAAACATGTCATCTCAAGGGACTTTACAAAATCAAGTTCAATCATATTATACAGATTGTGTCAGATTATACAGATTGGTCAAAATGTCTTATATAAGGAAACCAGTTGATTGCATCAAAGTCCCGACAAGCAGCATTCACTCCTGGGGAAGCGTAGAGCCACGGGGAGAGTCGTCTGCATTGTACATGGCTTTGCTGCAATCCCTCATACTGAGCAAGTATGAAGCGACAGTGGGAAGAAAAACTCCCCATTAACGGGAAGGAAAAACCTCCGGCAGAACCGGCTCAGTATGAACGGTCATCCGCCTCGACCGACTGGGGTTACAGAAGACAGAACAGAGACACAACAAGAGAGACAAAAAAGCACAGAAGCTCACATTGATCTAGTAATCTGTTCTACATTAGATGGTAGTAGCGGGTGAGCCGTCTTCTCTGGATGATGTCACAGTTAACAGAACGCCGGTCCAGGTGTACCTACTATGAAGAAAAAGAGAGAGAGCAAAAAGTTAAAAGCTGAAATGACGACAGTCATTTCAATGTAATACAATGCAAAACTGGAGAACAGTAGACTGAAGAACAGTAGAAATCAGTAGAGTGAGAAAATTAGATCCTGATGTCCTCCAGCAGCCTAGGCCTATCACAGCACAACTATAGAGATAGCTCAGGGTAACATGAGCCACTCTAACTATAACTTTGTCAAAAAGGAAAGTTTTAAGATTAGTCTTAAAAATAGATAGGGTGTCTGCCTCACGGACCAAAACTGGGAGTTGGTTCCACAGGAGAGGAGCCTGATAGCTGGATCAGAAGGCCACTGATGGATCCTGGTCCTAAAACATTCAGAGCTTTATAGACCAGCAGCATAACTCAAAAGTCTGTCTTCTGACAGAAAGGGACCCAATGGAAAGACCTCAGAACCAGACTGATGTGGTCCAAGTGTTTGAGCTGCAATTTTATTTTATAGGTAGATCTGTAAACATGCTGTTACAATAATTAGGCCAACTACAGCTAGATGGAGGACTAGATTAGTTTCTCAAGGTCCTGCTAAGTAATCACACATTTCATCTGATATTCTTAAGGTGATAGTAAGCCGATTTTGTAATTGCGTTAACATGTTTTACAAAATTTAGGTCTGAATCTGTTGCTACATCTAGATTTCTGGCCTGGTTGGTGGTTTTTAGATGTATAGAATAATATCCCAGTCCATCAATCTTAATGATAAAAGCACCATAACACAAGTATGCTTACAGAAACATAGAGGAACCCATTTTTTTCCTTCAGATCTTATGACAACATCAACGCCTTTGTTAAGATAAGACGGTGGGAATATCTTACTGGTCGTGGGCATCTCTCATATGTCTGTAGACAATTAACTCAACAGCGGAGTGAACTAGGGAGTTCTTTTCCTCCAGTTTGGGACATGCCTAAGACAATCCATGATGCTAAGGCTGTCTGTTGCTTCTTCAATGGAAATATTAGCCTCATTAGTGTATTCACCTTCTTCTATCTGAATGAAGATGAATACAAATGAGTCCCACCAATAAACTCATGCTATGTGCATGTCTTTGGACAATAGAAGGAAACCGGAGTACCTGAAAAGAGCCCACACATACACAGGGAGAACACGCAAACTTCACACAGAGGCGGTTGAGCCTCATCTGTGTTAGGCCTAGCCTATCCAGGACTAAGCAATTTCAAAAATATTGTTGTTGATTACAGACTTTGAAATGGTTAGCAAAATGACAGCTTATATTCATACCTTGATTAGCTGTTCCCGGAGTTTGTGATCATGCAGGCCGTTGGAGGCCCACAAATTGCTGAAACAGCCTCTCTGAGAAAAAATGAGGGCCTCCACGGACCAAACAGACTGTAATAATTTTTGCTACAAAAAAGTACAACTTTGTTTCCAATGCTGCAGAAGAAACACAAAAAGATGGTTAGTTAAATGACTACCCAAGACTAAAAATTCCTCTGCTTAAAATAGACTGAATTCACTAGAATGAGTAAAGGCAATATTAAAAAACAAACCCTGACAAACAAAATACCCTAGCACTTATGTGACATTTATTTGATGGCTGGCTGGAGAAATACTCATGTCCTCTCCACTGATCAGGTAAGACAAAATGGCTTTTAGGGTAACTCAGAGATAGGAAGAGGAGAAAGATTAACTGTAAGGTAACAATTCTATAATCTCATTTTAAAAGTTTTGGTTTCTTGTATTGTATTTGAGATGTCTAAAATACATATTCAGTCAAGCTAATAAATTAAAACGGCCTGCCATACCGCGCAGTAGATGCCACTTGGCCGACACGGGGACGCTGGGGTAACTGTATGGGGGGGATGCATGCAGCTCGACGTAACAACAGCATACAAAGCCGATATCCCGCTCTCAAGATAAAAGCAACTACTAAACAGGCAGCGCTGTGGGCACTTTACTCAGTATAACATAACACAGCACTAGCACATAGCAAGCTGCTATGTGGAGGGCCATCGCCGAATGTTATAAACTAGCCATTTGCGCACTTTGCTTGCCTGTCTGAAAATATTTAGATATCTATCCTAATACCATCACTAAAATTCATCAACATGAACTAAGTTAGTAAGCTTACAATTTAATGTAAATATCAACAGAATAGGCTAAAACCGCGGTTCTCAAAGTGTGTGGTGCGACCCACTGGTGGGGAATTGAGACGTGACAGGTGGGGCGCACTAAGTTCCGGTGTGTGTGTGTGTGTGTGTGTTGTGTGACTATAAATGTAGAACGTGTGAGAGCAAACTGTCCTTATAGTTGTCTGTTGCCGCTTATTAGACCAATTAAACCCAAAAAGTAATCATTACTAGCCTACATGCAGTCTGATTAAAAGAACATTAGATATGAGAAAAATTTCACCTGGAATTGAAGTGCCAAAATAATGATTGACGTGACGTCGGCATATTATTTGTAACGGAATAACCTTTCGCGCTCCAGTGTTGCCAACTCAGCAACCTTGTCGCTATATTTCAGACCCCTCCAGCGACTCTTTTTCAAAAAAGCGACTAGCGACAAATCTAGCGACTTTTGGAGACTCTTACGTGAAAGCACGTATCGCTCCATACTCTTGTCCTCCAGCGGCAGGTGCTGCCGTGGGGCGCCTCCCCCGTCCCAACCCCGTTCTCCCGCTACCGCAGGAGTCCCTCTCAGCGCTTCAGTCAGAGACACAGCATGTTTACCCTCAGCGTCCAGACTGCAAATAAAGCGCACATGCGCCGGGATTGACGGCGCAGGTTGATCATAAATAACTGAATTTAAAATATTTTATCTTAAATAAATAACAGCGTTTGATTCACACAGCCACATGTTCATGTTTTACCGTGATTTGTAGGCTCCTTAGTGGACCACAAGGGAAAAAAGAAAACGTTAAAAAAAAGTTTAAAAAAAATTGTAACTCCGCCATAGTGTCTCTTTATGGTTCATTTTGCCTGTCTCAAACCCGGGTAAAGGAGGAGGGTTAGTATTGTAATAAATTAAACATTATTAAAAAAAATATTAATAATAATAAATAAATAAACATTGATGGACAGAAAAAAGTAGCTCTAGTGTTTTTACTCACTTTTTGTCTCTCTCTAACGTTATTTCTCCCACAGTGTCAATAACTTGCACATCACATCATGTGGCAGATTATGCAAATTAGGTGATGACGTCATTCAGCGACTTTTAGCACAGCCAATAGCTACTTTCCTTACTGAGGAGTTGGCAACACTGTCGCCCATATATCTGCATCTGTATGCATCTGTTTCGCGCCAATGGGTCGCAGGCTATTGTGGGCAACACAACATGGATTTTTTTGTGACACGGACCTCAAAATTTGTCGAGTCGGCACCAGCAGAGAGACACCAACCAGACGGGCCTAATAAACCAAAAAGCCAACCAAAAACAAAATATGATGAAGGGTATCTTGCTTTTGGATTCACGGCAGCGGTGGTGGGGGCAGAGGAGAGACCAATGTGTGTCCTGTGTCTTAAACCGCTAGCAGCAGACAGCATGAGACCCAACAAATTAAGAAGACACCTAGAGACCACACACCCCAGTCACTTCAATAAGCCTCTTGATTTCTTTCAAAGAAAACTGGCAGAATACCGTCAACAGGAGACTCGCATGGTAAAAGCTGCATCAGTAAACAGTAAGGCACAGATGGCTTCATATAGAGTAGCATACAGAATCGCGCAATGCAAAAAACCGCACACAATTGCCGAGCAGCTCGTTCTCCCCGCTGCTCTAGACATGGTGTCAATTATGCTTGACGAGACAAGCGCCACAAAATTAAAAGCTGTCCCCCTGTCCAACGACACAATTGCGAGACGTATATGTAACATTTCCAGTGATCTTGAAGAGCAACTCATAGAAAAATTAAAAGACAGTCGTTTTGCATTACAAGTGGACGAAGCTACTGACAGCAATAAAGACTGCTTGTTCATTTCGTACGTCCGCTTTGTAAATGGCAAGTCATTGTGCGAGGATTTGCTGTTTTGCAAATAGGCTACATAAAAAATAGAGCCACAGCCGATGAACTGTTTAAGATCATGGACAATTACCTCAAAGAACACGGCCTTAAATGGGAAAACTGTGTAGGCTTTTGCTCTGATGGTGCACAGACCATGGCAGGTTTAAGAAACGGGCTGCAGGCGCTAATAAAGAGGGTTGCTGCAGATGCGCATTGGACGCACTGTGTCATTCACAGGGAAGCGCTCGCGTCAAGACAGCTCAGCCCTGAACTAAATGAGGTTTTGACAGAAGTTGTGAGCGTGATAAATTTGATCAAAACCCGACCTCTGAAAGCGCGACTATTTGCCGCACTTTGTGAGGAAATGGGAGCTGATAACACATCTGTGCTGTTTCACAGTGAAGCACGGTGGCTCTCCCGGGGCAAAGTGCTGTCGCGCGTCTTTGAGCTCAGGGCACAGATTCGGATCTTCTTGGAAGAGGAGCACATGTATGAGTCTGCAAGCAAGTTCAGTGATGAACAATTTCTGTTGAAACTGGCCTACCTCAGCGATGTGTTTGGCAAGCTGAATGAATTAAATCTTCAGCTTCAAGGCAAAGACAAGCACCTACCTCACCTGGCAGACAAGATCACCACATTCATCCGAAAGCTTGAGGTATGGGGCAGGCGCCTCGATCAGCAAAACATAGATGTCTTTGAGAACCTGAGTGAAGTTGCTGAAACCACTGAATCTGAAGCCACCACAGTGATCCCATGTATTAAAGTTTTTCTGGATTGCTTAAGCACGATTGTCAAAACAGGGCCCGTGTTTTCAAAACACTACACACAATTAGCACAACCACACACCCAATTAGCAAAACACTACAGATCCTTTGCATAATTAAACACTCTTGTAAAAACTATACACTTCTGTTTAAAAACCACACTTTGTTACCATATGAAACACACACGTTTCACATTACTATACTCTGTTTGCACGAGTTACACTCTGCTGTGATAAACCTAAAACACTTTTAGCACTTCTACTTCCCTATGATTAGAGTTGGCTACCATCAACAAAGTACAAATATAATATTAATTCACCAAACACTACACAAGACCAATGTTGCAGACTGAAGAAACTCATTTATTTCTCAACACGCCCAAAATGTTGACATGGAGATTCATAATACTGTAACAAAATGTCACTTTACGTATTGTACTGTAAGTTTACTGTAAAAAAAAAAAAAAAAAAAAAAAAAAACTAGACATTGTCTCTTCGCCTAGCTGGATCTGGCCAGAGAATTTCATCAACATCGCAGGCAATGTTGTCATTAGCAAGACACCTTGGAAAGAAACGTCTTGAATGACGAATCCATCCTTGCATTGCTGCTACCTCCATCTGGTCACAGGCCTCCTTCATGGCTTGGATGAGGGGTACCTCAGCCTGGAGACGGAGATCATATACCTTCCACCGCCATGCCGAGAAAAACTCTTCTATAGGGTTGAGAAATGGAGAGTATGGTGGAAGATATAGGACGGTGAAATGCGGATGTTGCTGAAACCAGTTCTGAACCAGAGCAGAGCGGTGGAAAGGCACATTGTCCCAGACAACAATGTATTGCATATGATCGATTTGATTTGCTGCTGTTATGTTGTGCAATTGGTCCAAGAATGTAAGTATGAGTGCTGTGTTGTAAGGGCCCATATGAGCATGGCGGTGGAGGACCCCATTCTGTGTAATGGCTGCACAGAGTGTTATATTACCCCCACGTTGCCCTGGGACATTGACTATAGCCCTGTGGCCAATGATGTTTCTTCCCCTCCTTCGTGTTCTCGTCAGGTTGAACCCAGCCTCATCTACGTAAATGAACTCATGCTGGATCTCCTCTCCATCAATTTGTAAAACTCTCTGAAGAACAGTGTCAGGCAAAATTGTGTTCAGTGTAGCTCTAGTATACATATTACAGTACAGTAAAAGATTATGGCAAGGCAAGGCAAATTTATTTATATAGCACAATTCAGTACAAAGACAATGCAAAGTGCTTTACATGATTAAAATATAGCAAAATAAAACAGAATAAGAGCAAGTAGGAATAAAATATAGATAGAAAATAGAACAAAAAAGTGGTGATTCAGTTAACTAGGACAGTTGAAGGCAATTTTAAACAAATGTGTTTTTAATCTTGATTTAAAAGAACTCAGGCTTTCCGCACTTTTACAGTTTTCTGGAAGTTTGTTCCAGATAATTGGAGCATAGGAACTAAATGCTGCTTCTCCGTGTTTAGTTCTGGTTCTAGGTATGCAGAGCCGGCTAGAGCCAGAAGACCTTAATGGTCTGGAGGGTTGATACGCTGATAACAAGTCTGTGATGTATTTAGGAGCTAAGCCATTTAAGGATTTATAGACTAACAGAAGTATTTTGAAGTCTATTCTCTGAGATACAGGGAGCCAGTGTAAGGACTTTAGAACTGGGGTTATGTTCTCTACTTTCTTGGTCTTAGTGAGGATGCGGGCAGCAGCATTCTGGATCAGCTGCAGCTGTCTGATCCACTTTTTAGGCAGACCTGTGAAAACACTGTTGCAGTAATCAATTCGACTAAAAATAAACGCATGGATTAGTTTTTCCAGATCCTGCTGAGACATCAGTCCTTTAATCCTGGAAATGTTCTTCAAGTGATAGAAAGCTGACCTTGTAATTGTCTTTAGATGCTTTTGAAGGTTCAGGTCTGAGTCCATCACTACACCCAGGTTTCGGGCCTGATTAGTGGTTTTTAGCTGAAGCGACTGAAGCTGTGTGCTAACTTTTGATCTTTCCTCTATTGGTCCAAAGATTATTACTTCTGTTTTGTTTTTATTCAACTGAAGAAAATTTTGGCACATCCACGTATTGATTTCTTCTAGGCATTTACTCAGTGCCTGAACTGGTCCATAGTCACCTGGTGACATGGTGATGTAGAGCTGTGTGTCGTCTGCATAGTTATGGTAGCTGATGTTGTTATTTTTTATTATCTGGGCTAGAGGGAGCATGTAGATATTGAAGAGGAGGGGACCCAGGATGGACCCTTGGGGAACCCCACATGTGATTTTTGTCATCTTCGATGTAAAGTTACCTACTGATA
The DNA here is from genome assembly GCF_011125445.2 of Fundulus heteroclitus. NCBI lineage: Eukaryota > Metazoa > Chordata > Actinopteri > Cyprinodontiformes > Fundulidae > Fundulus > Fundulus heteroclitus. Next base: position 398,334 of record NW_023397011.1, read on the forward strand.
CAAAAAAGTCCCTGTCCTTTAAGTAGGATTTAAACCAGTTGAGTGCTGTACCAGAGAGGCCGACCCAGTTCTCCAGGCGTTCTAACAGAATGGAGTGATCAACAGTATCAAATGCTGCACTGAGGTCCAATAGTACCAGCACAGTGGTTCTTCCACAGTCTGTATTTATATGGATGTCATTAAACACCTTGATAAGGGCGGTCTCTGTACTGTGGTGAGCATGGAAGCCAGACTGGAATACGTCAAATCGGCTGGTCGTTGTTAAGAAGGTGTTTAATTGTTGAAATACAGCTTTTTCAATAATCTTACTGATAAAGGGGAGGTTTGAGATGGGCCTGTAGTTCTGGAGTAGAAGTTTGTCTAAATTATTCTTTTTCAGCAGTGGTTTGATAATTGCTGTTTTTAGGGACTGGGGGAAAACACCTGACAGGAGGGACGTGTTTATTATCTGAGTCAAATCAGACGCTATGACAGGTAAAACTTTTTTAAAGAAAGCTGTGGGGAGAACATCAAGACAGCATGAAGAGGAACTTAGCTGCTGAATGATCTGCTCTAAGCTTTTGTAGTTTATTTGGCTGAAATGGGACATTTTGTCAGGATAAGTTCCAGCTGAGTACCTCTTTGGTTCTGGAGCTGGTGTGGATGTACAAACTGATCCTCTAATTTTTAGGATTTTCTCAGTAAAGAAGTTAGCAAATTCATTGCAGGCCCTGGTGGAGTGGAGTTCTGAAGCCACTGACACAGGAGGATTTGTTAACCTGTCGACTGTGGCAAATAAGACATGAGCGTTATTAATGTTTTTCTTAATGATCTCAGAGAAGAAAGATTCTCTTGCATTTTTCAGTTGTAAGTTATATCTGTAAAGTCTCTCTTTATAGATGTCATAGTGAACCAGGAGTCTATTCTTTCTCCACCTGCGTTCAGCTTTGCGACATTCCCTTTTTTCACTTCTAACTGCTGGAGCATTTCTCCAAGGAGATTTATTCTTCCCGTAAAAAACCTTCACTTTGACTGGAGCAATGCAGTCAATGATGTCTGAGACTTTAGACTGAAAGTTATCTACTAGCTCATCTACTGAGTTGCAGCCCAAGGTTGAAGTAGCAGAGTAAGCTTGAATAAAATTTTCTGTGGCATTGTCCTTAAAGGTGCGTTTTCTTACGATGTCCCTTTGGCTAAATGAGTCACTGGAAATTATACATTCAAAGGTAACAGAGAAGTGATCAGATAGGGCAACATCAGCTACATTGACGTTAGAAATGTTTAGACCTTTAGTGATGATTAAGTCTAAAATATGCCCCTGCTTGTGTGTTGGCTGTTTAACATGCTGTGTTAAACCAAAGTTTCTAAGTGTGTCACACAGTTCTTTTGCACTTCTGTCTTCAGGGTTGTCAACGTGAAAGTTGAAGTCTCCAACAATAATTAAAAAGTCATAATCAACACATATCACAGACAAGAGGTCACTAAAATCCTTAAAAAGGTTTGATGTGGACATAGGAGGCCTGTAGACATTCAGAAACATAGTTCGTACCGGGCTCTTTACCTGGAGAGCCAAATGTTCAAAAGAGTCAAATTTTCCCTAAAACACCTTTTTACACTTTAGTGAATCATTCAACAATGTTGCTACTCCTCCACCTTTCCTTTGCTGTCTGCTCTCACAAAGAAAATTGTAGTTTGGAGGAGTCGACTCCAGCAGAATGGCTGCTTCATTAGATTCATGTAACCATGTTTCTGTTAAAAACATAACATCAAGATTATTGTCAATAATGAAGTCATTAATTAAAAGGGATTTTCCTGACAGAGATCTAATATTTAGTAAACCCAGTTTATATGACTTGGTGGTTGATGGTGTCTTTGTGGCAGGTTGCATCTGACAGTTTATGACTTTTAAGTACGACTGATTATTCCTGTCTGTTTTCCTTTTGCTTTTCTTATTTCTGCCACGTATCATAACAGATATTCCATGTTCTCCGTCAGGAGGCCCAGGCTTATGCTGGTGGCGGTCTTGACTGATAAACGTACAGCCAGGGCCTGCTGCATATCACAAGGAAGTAATCCGAAGGTCTTCAGGACAGGCATGTTCTGTGATATGTAGAGGAGGAGGAGGATCTGGACCTCTGCGTCCTTTGGAAGATGCTGATTTAGTCACAGAACTGTGGTTTTCAGAATTAATATGTGGAGAGGATGTCAACTGTAGACCAATCTTAAGGACTTTGTTCATGTTATGAGAGAAATCCAGGAAAGGAACCTCTGGGCTTTGTGGAGAGGAAGGCGAGGCGGGTGTAGTCTGGATTGGTGTTTGTGACGATGGCGATTCTTGGTCCTGTCTTTGTCCTGCTGAGATCTGGGATGAATCCTCCTGTAATTCTGATGTAGCCTCTTTCTGTGTCATCTTTCTGGCCATCTTTATCTTGGCTTGTTCGGGCTGCACTGGGCTTATCTTTTGTTTAGGCACTGGATGTTCTTTGTTTTGGGACAAAGCTGATGGCGTATGGTTTACAGAATAGAAGATGTTTGAAATCAGTCGTTTTGCACCTGACCTATTTAGAGAGAAGCCATCTCTGTTGAACAGATGTCTTCTTTCCCAGAAGATGTTAAAGTTGTCTATGAAGGTTACAGTTGTTTCTTTGCATGTTTTTTCCAGCCATTTGTTTAGCATCAGAATTCGGGAAAAAATCTTGTCTCCACAAGCCACGGGCGGGAAAGGGCCGCTGAGAAGCACCTTGACATTTTTGCCATGAACTAAGTTCAACAGACGAATGTAATCCTCTTTCAATACTTCTGATTTTCTTATCCGGGTGATGTCGCCCAGGGCTTCAGCTTGTATTATGAGTTTTTCCAAGGTCGGGCGCTCTTTCAAGATCCTTGGAAGGATGTCTAATAAATCAGACACCAGGCCATAGTTCGAATTGTTATAAATTAACACCTCTGTGTTTTTCTTGTTACAGAAATGTTTAATCCCACATACAGACCCACTGCATAAAATCAGGGTCCTTGGCCCCGTGGCATGTCTTTTCTCTGATGTATTAGAGCGAAAGTCGTTGACGTACCTCTGAGTGTTGTCATGATTCTCCTGGGTCACATTTTGGAGCGGAGCGAATCTGTTTCGTAAAGGAATTCCAGCATTTCCAGCAGGTTTACTCCTATCATTTGTTGTGGGAACAGTCCGCTGTTGTTTCACTTGTCCTGGGACATCTCTCTGTAGTCTCGGCCAGTTTTCTTTGTCTAGGCGTGGGGTTCGTTGATCCTTTGGTCTTGCACCCTGAGTGATCCAGGGATTCTCGTTTTCCTCAGGGATCTGTTTGTTCAGAGAGTTGCTGGGCTGGTGGTCCCCGTTTGGAGTCTCAGGCAGGGTTGTTTCATTTCCATACGCGCCGTTTACATCATAATTCAGTTCGAGTCGGCATATCTTCTGTTCTATAACGGCGATCTTTTGTAGAAGCGTGTCAAGGTCCACTGTGGTGAAGGTAGGCATCTTTGCAAAATCAAAATCAAAAATAAATAAAAAGAAAATAAATAAAAATAACTAAATCCAACTTTCCGTGGTTTTGGCAAAGAGATAAAAAGGAGATAAAAAGTAAAACGCAGGAAAATGCAAGCAAGCAGGGAGCAGAGAAAAAAGCGTCCGAGCAGGCAGAGAGGCGGAGCAGTATGCAAGTTCACAATGCTTAGGTGAATACATACCTCGCATAATCATGCCGCAGTCGTTTCACCCTTTCGGAATTGCGCTCGAAAGGCACTCGATAAATGTTCCTCATTTGAATATATTTTTTTATTAGGATGCGTGCCAGTGTTGATGTTGAGACCTGATGAATATTGTTGAAACCGACGTGGTTATTGACAATGTTAGCTTGGAGCTGATTGAGGGTTATAGCATTGTTGGCCAAAACCATGTTTACTACCTTCCTCTCTTGCTGTTCTGTGAACATAGGAGGCCTTCCCCCTCGTCGTTCCTGACCCTCAATCCTATGTAGAAAAAAAAAAAACAGTAAACAATAGTACAGTAATTTCACAGGAAATGGTAACAGAAGTGCTGATAGTGCATAGAATAAAGTACTGTAAGCAGTTGCTGAAACCGTGCAGATGTTTTTGATATGAGGATATTTTTACAATACCTATTTTCCAGTCGAAATGTTCTTATCACACTTGCCACTGTGTATCGCACAGGTGTCAAAGTCCAGTCCTCAAGAGCCGTTGTCCTGCAACCTTTAGATGTGTCCCTGGTCCGACACGCCTGGGTCAAATAATCAGGTAATTAGCAGGACTCTGAAGAACCTGACTGCATACTGAGGAGCTAATTGTGCTATTTGATTCAGGTGTGTGGGACCAGGGAACCTCTAAAAGTTTCAGGACACCGGCCCTCGAGGACCGGAGCTTGACACCCCTGGTGTATCGGCTTAGATTTGGCTGTACTCGCAGTCCAGCCTCCCTCAGCGTCAGGCCGTGGTTGACAACGTGGTCAACCAGTGTTGCGCGGATCTCATTTGTCAGATTCGGTCCTCTTTGAGCACGTTCTTGTCTTCCTCTTCCTCCAGCATGGCCTCCATCTCTTCCTCTTCCGTTGATTCCTCCTCTGTTGATTCCTCTTCCTCCCCTTCCTCCTCTTCCTCCTTGTCCTTCTCCTCCTCCATGTCGTCCTCCTCCTTCTCCTCCACCTCGTCCTCCACCTCGTCTTTCCATTGTGCTTGAAGACCGATGAACTCACCTGCTGCTTTTTATAGTGCTTATACACCTGATTGGTGTGTCTACAATTAAGCAAACAAGTGTTTGCACACCTGATGACTGTGTTGAATCAAGTGGTTGGAAGGTGCGGTAATTTGACAGTCAGTGCTTTGGTATTGCAAGGAAGTGACTTCATAATAGATTTTTGTGTGTAATGTATGTTAAGTGTGTTTATTGTTTTGCAAATCACTGTGTGTAGAGTTTTGCATCAAGTGTGAGGTTGACAATGTGCTTATAGTTGTGCAAATATGGGCTGATGTTTTGCTTCTTGCGTGTAAGGTTTTGCTAATAGTGTACTACTTTTAACTTTAGTGTGTAAGCAATCCAAAAAAAACTGTAAGCAGCACCTCTCTTCCCTGAGTGGATTGTTTCAAAAATACTTCCCAAACAACAGTGCTCAGTATGCCTGGGTTATGGATCCATTCAATGCAGCAGGTTGGTATTTTGACATTTTATTGAATATTATACTCATATTTTATACATGAATTTATTTCTGTTGTATGCTACTAACTGGAATGGATTATTTTTCATTGCATAATAAACACAAAGAAATCAGTTTGACAACAAACTAAGTCTATTTTTTTCTATTCTGTCTGCAGCACCTGCTGATTTTAGGTCTGCTGAGGAGGACCGGTTTATTGACATGACGTCTGACTCCACCCTGAGGCTCAGGTTTAATGCTCAGACTCTTAGTGAATTCTGGTTTGGAGTGGAGAGGGAGTATCCAGTCATCGGGCAGAGAGCTGTGTGCATTCTTCTTCCCTTTGCCACATCATATCTCTGTGAGATGGGCTTTTCAGCTGTTGCTTCACTGAAAACAAAATACAGATCTCAGCTGAACATTGAGCATGACTTGAGAGTGGCAGTATCAAGCCTGCAACCCCGTTTTGAGAAACTGTGCAATGCAAAACAGGCTCATTGCAGCCACTAATGCAGGGATAAATAGACCTGTCTTGCCAGATGGATTTCACTTATTTTCTTTTATTAACAGATTGCAGAGTGGCACTTTAATTTTTTCTATCTTTGAGCTTGATACAAATTTTGACACAGCTGCATTTTTATTTTCTTTATTTGTGAGCTTGCTGTTATTTGATGTAGATAGTTTGTATTTGGATACTACTTGTTACTTTAATAAAATTGGAACATTTTAAGATTGTTGCATATTTCATTAGCATTGTGTTGGGGCGATGGGGACAGGTGGGGCTTGAAAATTCCTCCTTGTCCAAAGTGGGGAATGACAGAAAAAGTTTGAGAACCACTGGGCTAAAACATGATAGCAATTATTTTCAAACTGTTTTATCTACTTACCAACAACTCTTTGTCTGCTACCTCGCTCGCTGGCAGAAAGCTTGCTGGCAAACATGACTTCTTTGTCAGAAAGACGTCGTTGTTGGTGTAGACACTTGTAAATGTTGCTCTCATTTATATTTGATTTGTTTATTTTAGCTTACTTTGGAACCAAGCAATCATATTGCAGAGTGTATGTCATGTGACCTAATTAGTGACTGAATGAATGCACATGTGTCTGTTTAAATAAAATGTGCCAGTCTGAAAGAAACTGGTTGATGTGAAACAGTATCCCCTGTTGTCTGTGTAAGTTACTCTGCTAACAGGTTATGGGCCCAGGATACGGGTGTTCAGTCACTGGGTAAAAGTTGCAACGAAAAACGCGTGTTCCCGAGCTTAAGTTTGTGAGACACAAGCTACATATATGTAACCCAGTCCAAAATAAGAGTATTTTGTATTGAGTTAAGTTCATGGAAGGAATAATAATTTAGAATGTGTTAAGCATGTTTGCTTAAATATGTTAAAATTGTTATAAATACGTGTTAGCAAAAAGAAATGTATTTAAAACCGTTTATAGGAAAGTAATCTTCACCATATTTTATTTTGAAGGGCTTATGTTTGTAAGAGGAAGTGGCATAGAACAAAGCAACTTGATTGGTCCATGGTTGGCGGAGGGTCAGGAGTAGGGTGGCCATTTTCATAACCAAAAAGGAGGACACTATTCAAAAACAAGCAAAACTAGGATAAAAACATAATATCAAACCTATAACATAGTAGGGCACTGTTGTACTCACCACAGATGTGAAGATCTACTTCTTATATTTGTGTCCTTTCCTGGCTGCTTCCAATAGTTTCTTATTTGAGAGAAAAGTCCTGTACATGTCTGTGCACTCCAGTGTGAAGTTGACACAAATTTGTAGCTCTGCCTTGACACTCTCCACATCGAGACGATTTCTCTCATTTCTCCATGCTGAGGACATCATTGAAAAGACACGCTCTGTATGTGCGTTTGCTGCATGGAATGGAGAAGATGTAGGCACTGACTTTTCTTAGGTTTACCAGTGGAACATCAGCTTTGGAAAACAGCTTCAGATATCGGTCCTCACTGTGGCAACCTTCCACTTCTGGGGAGCTGAGGATACCTTCCACCATGCCATATTCCTCATACAGTCCATCCATATCAATGTTTTTCAGTTTGCATGCCTGGACTGCATCACTGTACTCTTCATAGGACACAGCAGTTGTGAGGCCAAGCTTTGACATTTTGCTGTGAAAGCTGTTCTCAGAGAAGTCATACCTCTCACTCAAATATTTCAGTGCTCTTTCATAGAACTGACTAAAATCAGCTTCACATTTTGTTGTAAAATCAGGTATTAGTTGTTTAAGTCTGGTGTTTACAGCAAAGCCGAAAAAATGGTCCTTCAGCCTCCTCTCAAGTTTCCCCTTAAGTTCAGTCATCACTTTAAAGACTGAGGTGATGCTGAATGATTTGGCCTCTAGTGCTTCAATGCAGTCTGAGAACACCTGAAGAATGTGACTGAGGAAAAGGAAATAATCTCAGACACTTCAGTGCTGTCCTCTGCAAAGCACCTCCACAAACTCTTAGGACATTCTTCATCATCCAGGGTCTGAAAGTAGCTGGTGAGAGGCTTCCAACACTTAAGCATTCTGTCAACGGCCGGCAACAGAGACAGCCACCTTGTGATGATGCACCGCAGCAGGTTGCTCTCATCCACTTCCACAAACTCACAAAAGTCTTTCAGCTGCGCTGTTCTGCTGGCTGAGATGCTAAAATGGCTGTATACTTTTAACACAACATTTTCAATGTCTATATCCAAGTTGCCAGCCGCATATCTTGTTGTATTGTGCAAAATATGCGCTAAACAGTTGCCAGCAAGCACGTCACTTTGAGCTGCTTTAAGCTTTTGATAAACACTGTTGTGTTTTCCATAGTTCACACTTGCGTTGTCTGCTGTATATGCTGACATTTTTTCCAAATCCAGACCAGACACCTGGAGTTTTGTCATAAGCTGATTTGTTATAGCTTCCGATGTCTCATTACTGTCGCTGTAGAAAGTAAAGCGTGCTGCAGTGTTGTAGTCAAGTCACTATGCCTCGAGTCCGAGTCCAGGTTCGAGTCTCCAGTGTTCAAGTCCGAGTCAAGTCCAAGTCATTAAAAAAAAAATCCGAGTCGAGTCCGAGTCGAGTCACTTATTGATCCAAGTTCGTTGTAGGAACATGCCGTGACGTGTGATGTATGACATGAAGCAGTAACATTCCATTGCACTAATAACTCTTTCGCTGTAGTTACCCTTGGTTTTACTTGGTAAAACTACCGCTTTTTCCAAGTCTAAGACGTCTCCTAACAATGGTTTTTAAATATTGTTGTTATGGAACGTGCAACAGCGACTCGAGGTACGCTGATAGGCCGCATATGAAGGATGTTAAAGCCGCAAGCGGCGTCGATCGGCCCTCGCAGCCAAGCGCACTCCGGCCTATTGGCCACCGCCGCGGTGCCGGCCGGCCGGCGGGGTTCGCGCAACGCCGCTGTGCCGGCCGGCGGTGCGCGAACACCACCGCGGCTCCGGCCGGCGGGCGGTGTTCGCGCACCGCCGCGGCTCCGGCCGGCCGGCTGGGTTCGCGCACCGCCGGCCGCCCACCACCGCAGATGCTGTCACGCATTTTCCTCGCCCGTCCACCGGGCGATTCCCACAAACGCGTTCGGCAGCGTTCCCCCATTACTTACAACAAATCTGGTGAAGATCGGTCGATGCAGCGAGGAGATACAGCCGTTGGATAATGATAATGCATTTGGCCACCGGGCCGGACTAAATTGTTCGGCGGGCCGGAAAATTTATACCGATTCCTGGACGGTGACTACAAACAGAAAAAAAAAAACGGCCGATGACGCAATGAACGCCGAGCAGGAGAAAAACATCGACTTACCTTTCTATCAACTCGGCCCGTTTCCCAGTCTTTCTAAGCCCTCGACACTCAAGCCATCGTTTAAGCTGAACGTTGGTATGTTGTTCCACAGTTCTACCAGTAAAATAGGTGCCTGGACATCCTCTTGTGAAAGTTTAACAGCTGTAAAGTCGGTCATATCCTTGTATCTGTTGCATGTGTAACGGCTGGTTGCTACGTGCGCTCTCACACTGTTTGCCCAACCTTAGCGGCAAGGGGCGTTGCTCATGAGATGGTGACGTCACGTGCGCGGTACGACATTTAGATATTAAAATCATACACCAAATAATATTCTAATGACATATTAAAATTATAGCCTAATGATATTAAAAAAAGTCGAGTCTTTTTCTCAATCTCCGAGTCAGAATGATCTGAATGTAGGAGTCCGAGTCCAAGTTCGAGTCATCAGTGCTCAAGTCCAAGTCAAGTCACGAGTCTTTAAATTTAGCTAATGACTCGGACTCGAGTTCGAGTCTCGGACTCGAGTACTACAACACTGGCGTGCTGCACGCCAGCCTTAAAGTGGAAATATCTCAATAGGATGGGGAAACACTTGATCGTACCTTTGTTTGATGCATCAGTCGCCAGTGAATAATGCAGATCGTTTTCTTTTATGTAGTCCAAATGCGCCTGGATGGAGTATGGCGCCAGAACATTTTCACACAAAGCTTTAGCTTTCGTTTTTCCACAGGTTACCCCTTTGGCTATTAATGGTCGTTGTAGATTTCTCTGTCCACTTTTACTCCACAGTCTACACTCCGGTATGATTGGTGATGCTTGACGGCGTGATACACTTTGCAAAGTTCTGCAGCAGATATTTTGTCATCCTGTGGAGACGTGGCTTCGTGGAAAAATGAAAAAAGTGAAGAGGTTCCCGCACTTCGATTGTTGCTCCTGTGCTTGTCTGTGCTAGCATGTCGATCGATTGCACCTTTACCATTACTGCTCACATCCACGTCACATCGACACAGCATACAATATGCATGAGAATCATCCTTCCTGCTTTTAGATATAAATCCATAGTCTTTGGTCCATTCAGGATTAAATGTTGTCTTCCGTTTAGGCATTTTTGCGGTCTGCAGGTGCGCTCGGTTCCGTTGGACTACCAGCTGCTGAGCTGACGTCAGCACGTACACATTGCTGATTTGATTACCGTTCAGTACCGTTGACCAATGAAATGTCTCATATTTATTTAACAATTTCATCCAATAATCTGCCGCAACCTCGCGATCCAATGAGGGATATGCATGTCAGAAAACGGATGGATTGATGGAATCTGCCACAGTGGATTATTATGGAATTATGTTTTTTATTTAAGTGTATATAATTTTTAGAATTTGCTCATAAATATGTATACTTTTTACAAATGGGCGTCCGTCTCAAAGCAACGGCGGATGACGGACAGACCTTTTAAAAACCGGACTGTCCGTCTTAAAACCGGACGTATGGCCACCCTAGTCAGGAGAGAGAGAAAAAGAAAAGGAAACTGCGCTGGAAAACGTGGCGGAGTTGATGAGAAATAAGTGCTTTGTAGATATTCAGGTTTTCAACTCGACAGTCTGTTTATTGATATCGACTTTTGTTTGTAGCTACTGTGATCATTCCAAACCGGAATTCGCTGTACAGTAGGTGAAAGTAATATGCAATGCTCGCTAGCGCATTAGCATTTAGCATTCATTAGCACAGTGAATGGACATTGAGTACTGTGAGCTAACTCAGTTAACAGAAGACTTAGCTAAGGTTTCTGTGGGAGCGTTACAGAATTGAGTCTAGTGCAAAGAGATGAGCTTGCACTGAGTCTGTGGCTGTGCTGGAGGACTGTGTCTGCGCTGGATTTTTCTGGCCGTTTCCTGAATCCTGTGAAGGAGCTGAAGACATCTTGCCAACTGGACTAAGGTCAAGTTAAATTTCAAGAAGGTTCGGGGTTTCTCTGGAGTAAGGTATCAAAATCCACGCTTCATCATCACATCAGGCCTGCAACGGGTTTATTTTTTTTGGGACTATATCTCAGTTAATTATTGCCGGCTTAGGAGAACATTTAAGTGTGGGCCCACATTGAAAACAGGTTTTGAAACCAAAAGATTGAAACATCTAGTTTTTTTTGTTGTGAACTTATTATTGTGTTCAATATATGTTCAACATCTCATACCGGTGTGTGTTTGATTTATTGTAGAATAGTATTTGGAGTATATTATTTTTGGTCAAAGCTATATTATTGAGTGACGAGAATAGGAAAGTACTGGAGCATTATTATTCTAAAGTGAAACTTAAACAAAGGTTTAAACACGGAAGTGTTATTATTTATAAGTTAATGGGTTTAATGAACTCAGGGGCTCTTACTTACTTCATTGCGGTTTAAAAGGGCTACATATATGAGCAGAAACACAAAAGCAGCGGTACCCACGAGCCGCTGGTCAAGGCTTGTTTTTGACGGAGATGAGAAGAATTATGAGCTATAGGAGACGAAATTTTTAGGTCATCTTTGTTTGCAAGGACTAAAAGGGACTATTTTAAATTAACCTTCTGTCAAAGATGAGGACGACGGGACGAAAAACACCGAAGCCTATGCTGAGCTGATACAGTTCCTGGATGACAAAAGCCTGTCGCTGGTCATGAGAGAAGCAGCAGATGACAGACGTGTGGCGCTGCAGAGTCTACGTGGATATTATGCTGGAAAAGGGAAGCCCCGTGTAATAAGCTTGTATGCAGAGCTAGCTTCACTGCAAAAATTGCAGAGTGAGAGTGTTACGGAATATGTCATCAGAGCTGAAACTACAATCACTGCTTTAGGGAATGCAGGTGAGAATCTGAGTGACGAACTTTTGATCGCAATGATTTTGAAAGGGCTTCCAGAGACATTTCAGCCATTTACTATCTATGTTACTCAGAGTGATGTGAAAATGACTTTTGCCGAATTTAAAACAAGACTTCGAAGTTATGAGGATATTGAAAATATGCAGACAACTACTTTCGGGGATAACGTAATGAAGGCAAGAGCACAGCTGGGAAGTGGAAGCAAAGTTACTTTTGATGATTGTGCGGTTGCAAGTACTGACATTATTAGTTACCGGTGTGGCACAAAAGGCCATAAAGCAAGCACATGCAGGCGTAAACAATGGTGCAGTCAATGTAAAAGTGCTACTCACCGCGATGCAACCGGTGACATAGAAAACCACGGGATAGCGCAAGAAAAGTGTCCAAGGAGCCAGGTGACAAGGAATATGTTTTTCGGGCAAGCGACGCTGAGATGTGGAAGCATAAGGATGCAAGAAGAAGCCTAATGGTGGATGCAGGTGCAATTTTACACATCATCACAGACATTGCAAAGTTTCAATGGTTTGATAGCAGTTTCCAAGCCGACACACACTGTGTGGAATTGGCTGACGGTACGAGGTGCAACGGAGTCGCTAAAAGCAGATGAGAAGCTGCAGTGTGTTTAGTGGACAGCACTGGACGACATATCAAAGCAACGCTATGGAACGCGCTGTACATCCCTACATATCCACAGGACATCTTCTCTGTGAAGGCTGTACATCCAGCCAGACAATACTTGACAGACAGAGAGTTATTTATGAAACATTAAATAACTTTAAACAGTGTATAATTGCACAACAGAAGTATATGGCTTTAACTGCAACTGTACAGGAATGTTTATTTCTACAGCATTTGTTAGAAAACATTGATGGTCAGAAATATGAATCGAGAGTATGTGGACAATCAGGGTGCCGTTGTTTTTGCAAAAAATCCTGTGTATAGACAACGATGTAAACATGTGGACATTAAATTTCATTTTGTTTACTTCGGAGAACAGCTGATCGCTCTAATGCCGACCGGCGTGGTAGCCAGACCAGCTGAAATACCACCCGAACTCTGGAGAAAAACACGGCGAGGTTGCAGAGGAGGAAAGCAACATCGGGGGATAAAAGGAGGGTTGAGACGGGACGGGCTTATTGAAAGGAGAAGATTTAAGCGGTGTCTCCCCTCTGTTGTAATGGGAAATGTGCGGTCCCTTAGCAACAAGATGGACGGGCTAACGGCGCTAACGCAGAGCCAACCGGAGTACCGAGAGTGCAGCCTGATGTGTTTCACCGAGACATGGCTGCACAAAGAACATTACGGACCAGATTGTCTCCGTGGATGGCTTTCACACCGTCCGGGCCGACCGGGACACTAAGAGCGGTAAGCAGAAAGGAGGGGGACTTGCCATTCTAGTTAACAGCAGATGGTGTTACCCGGGTCACATCACCATTAAAGAACAGCTCTGTAGCCCGGATGTTGAACTGCTAGCCGTTGGACTCCGTCCTTACAAGCTGCCTAGAGAGATCCCACATGTCATCGCTGCTGTCCTGTACATCCCTCCGTCTGCAAACCCAACATCTGCCTGCAGCATCATACACACCACCATCTCCAAACTACAGACCTAACATCCTAATGCCCTCATCATCATGTCGGGAGACTTCAACCATGTCACCATGAACAAAGTTCTGCCGACCTTCAAACAGTATGTGAGCTGCCCTACCAGAGAGGAGAGGACCCTGGATCTGATGTATGCTAACATTAAAGATGCATATATCTCCACTTCTCTCCCCCCTCTGGGCAGGTCAGATCACAACCTGGTTCACCTCAAAACCTGTTATGTGCCTCTGGTGAAGAGGAAGCCTACAACCACAAGAACTGTGAGCAGGTGGTTGGAGGAGGCTTATGAGGCCTGATTTGAGGTGACCGACTGGCCTGCACTCTGTGAGCCCCACGGGGAGGACATCGATGGGCTCACAGAGTGCATTACGAACTATATCAACTTTTGTGTGGACTGCAATGTTCTAGCTCGGACTGTCACCTGTTACGCCAACAATATCTGCGCAGCACATCTTTTTTCCAAGATGGTGCTGCGCAATATACAAATAAACAACTTAAATACTTAACAAAACCATAGCATTGAGAACAAAGTGCTAGGTTTGGATTATCATTCATTAATTCCAGTAAAACTCAATAGGAGCAAATGGAGTACAAATGCCCCTAGCATTGCTAATGCTACCGGCCACCACAGCCCACTAGAATTATATTGAGAATGCTAATTAGCTATTAGCATTGAGCATTTCAGCAGAATAGATAGCATGGCTATCTAGTGAACAACAACAAACAGACTTACCAATTCCCGCAGATATTCGACACCCCGTGGCACCAGTTGATTTCTAAACACCACGGTAGTGGACACTACTAATACAGTCACATGCTAGAGACAACAAGCATTTAAGATGGAAAATCAGCAAATAAAGGTATTGTGTATAGAGACATACCAAGTGCAGCTGCTCCGGTGGCTTCCCCCTCACTACTGCTTGGGGAAACTCACTTCAGCTTATAAAATGCGCCTGACCTCTATGACGGGTTGGCTAAAAGGATGTCTTGTGGTGTGTTCAGGTACTGAGAAAAATTGGGACCAAGGAATTTTAACCTGGGTTACACAATCATATTGCAGAGTGTATGTCATGTGACCTAATTAGTGACTGAATTAATGCATGTCTGTTTAAATAAAATGCCCCAGTCTGAAAGAAACTGGTTTGAAACAGTATCCCCTATTGTCTGTGTAAGTTACTCTGCTAACAGTCAATCAAACATGTCTGACCAATAGAGAAGCACCCGCCCACTGCAGGACGTTTGTGTCAAAATGATTCAATAAAAAAAAAGCCCTTCAAAACTTTTTTTGCTTCAAAAAAAAAATTATTCAATCAAAAAAAAAATTGTACTTCAAAACTTTTTTCACTTCAACTAAACATGATTCAATCAAAACAATTTGAACTTCAAAACTTTTTTCACTTAAAAAAACACATTCTCTTCAATACTTTTTTTTTAATTTTGATTGAAAATATTTTTTTTGATTGAAATAAACTTTTTGGAATTGAATGATTAAGACACAAATGCCCTACACATGTATGTCCCAAACACAAAAAAAGATTACTTCGATCAAAGAGGAAATTTTCAATTAAATAAAAAAATGTTCAAATGCAATTTTAGGAGTCTCAATTATTTTATTTGCATTCAAAAACTATTTTCTATGATTGAAAATGTTTATCTTTTCATTTAAGTGACTTTTTTATTGATTCTGTTGTTTGTTTGTTTGAAGCAACTTCTTTGTTGATTGAATGATAAAGACACAAATGTCCTACCCATTATATGGTCTAATCAAAAAACAATGTTGAACAAAAAAAACTTGAGTTCTATCAAAGAAAACATTTTTAATCAAAGAAAAGCAGTGATCAAATGTATTTTTTGAGTCTCAACTATACTTTTGCATTCAAATACTTTTTTTCTTTTATTGAACAGGTATTTTTTCATTGAAGTTTTTTTTAATTGAAAATATATTTTTTGATTAAAACAACCTTTTTTTGATTGAATAATAAAGAAACAAAACTATCTTCATAGTCCTGAAGCCCGTTATTCGTACATCGCTAACTCAGTTAGCTGGATTTGATTGTTGACGACTTGGCATAATCATGGATCGTTTGGTTCTTCGAAACTCATCCTGGACTTGCTGTCATAGCAACATGTGCGCAAACTTAAACCTGCTTGCGAGCAGGCTTATTTCATGTAAACAGGATCAGATAGCAGCTTTATAAGCGGAGGAAATAGGGAAGTCTGTCCAGCCAGTGCACTTGGACCACCTAGTGGCAGAGGACGGAACAGAATTGTGGAACACCATTTTTTAATGTTTAATAAAAGACGAAACAAATAATGCATAGTTCCTGTCGTTTTATTTAAACAATTCTTTATAAAGATAAGACAGCAAGTCATCTTTTGCCTGCAATAAGAGATAGTTATGTAAAGTCAGCAATACTACTGTCAAATGGTGTATTAGAACTTACTCTGAAGGTCCTTTTGAAGCAACTCGATCTCTAGTGCAATTTTTCTCTTTTTCAAGTTGTGGAGTTCAATTTCTCCTCTTAATTAGTGTTTTTTCAGGTCAAAATACTAAATTTTTTGTTGAAGATGCCGTTTATATAGGGAACGGATGGCACCTTGTGTCATTTTGTGAAAGAAAAAGAAAGGGTGAAACATGCCTCATGCAACAAAAGTAAAAAGAACCTGTTTTTTTTTTTCAGCCTTTTTTTTGGTGGCTGTTATAAACAGACAAACATCATTTAACAGTGGCTTTTAAAAAAAGAGGAAGAAGTTGCTTTTAAAAATACAGTATAATAATTAAGGGCTACCATTTTGTAGAATATTCTTGTACTTCACTTTTCCCCCATGTTCTAGTGGGTCCCGTGGAGGCTCTGACATAAAAGAACAAAGTAAATATGAAATTATTAAAATGCAAAAATACATACAGTAGAAAGTGATAGAAACATCTACCATGGACAGTATTTACGCATTAATTTGTCTTCTACTTTTTGCCAGCCCTCTCTCCTGGCTTTAACAGATTTTGAGGTGTTACCTGTCGTTTTAATTAATGACTCAAATTCGGCATAACCTTCCATTAAAAGCTCGTGTTCTGCTTGGGAGAAAAACTGTGGCCGTTCTTTGGCCATGCTGAACAGCCAATAGCAGCGCTGCTGATCATTGTTTCTGCTATCGATACAGTTCCCCTTTTAAACAAACGCATGAACGCGGAGTTATCTCAGATAACTCAATCCAGCCATACTAATCATAAACAACAGGTGTCTTTGAAGAACCCAATTAGCCGGATCAGGATTAGCCGGATGAAATCATCTTAGATGTCTCATTTGATCTCGGACGTTTTAAGCAACGTACCAAGAACGGACCCCTGCACCCATCTCACTTGTTTGGGCCAATCACGTTGCAGTGTCATGGTTTAAGGCGGGACATACCGACTGTGATGAAAGCAATAGCTGCAGAGTCCACAGCCCAACCAAAATAAACCTGGCAGCTCAGGGGGACACACGAGCAGCTGCTGCTCTCACATCTGTTTAGTCAGAGTTCACAATTTATTTTTTTTAAAAACAGCACAAGCACCTTGACCAGCATTACTTGTGATTTCTCGTGGCGCCTGCTGCTTACATTTTTATTGGATACTGTGATTGGCTAAAATAAAACTTTTGTAGGTGAGCACTAGGTGTCGCTTCAACCAATCAGCTCGTAAAGTTCTGCTGAATGTCCCTCCTTTCCTGGAACAGAATTGATAGGAGCAATCCCAGATTGATAAAATGCAGAATGTATTATCAATCTGGCTGGCCAGGTTACACAATTACAATATAAAAATGTAAGGAAAGCACTAAACAAACAAATAAATTAATCACTCAACTTATTTGTATTTTTTTGAGGTTGTAAAAATAGCTTTATATTAATGTCAAAACACAACAGGAAAACGGGATATATATTTATTAAAATATTAATCTTTGAACACAGACCCTGTCCTGAAATGTCTTCCTTTTCCTGGTCAGCCAGTATGGATTGATAATAGCTTGAATTGATAAACCAGATTAATTATTTGTATATGTATGGTGTAACACTAAAGTGTGTCCTGAACACTTCCAAAAACACAAACAGGTCCAGGATGGGATGATAGGGTCAGGTAGGGAGGGCTTGCTAACCTGCTGCAGCCATGCTGCTTGGGCCGGTGTCATTGGCCTGGATAATTGGAATCAGACAGACCCAGTTTGACGTTGTACTATGCCATTTGGGCCACAAGCGTAGCTATGCATCCACATATCACTGTGACTGCGTTTTATGGGGTAGAAAAAAAAACAACTTTCTGACCAACCACCAGTTAGGCCAACCACACCAAGCAATAGCCTCAAGCAATAGCTTCTAACAACCCAGGACAATTTAAGCCTATTTGCTGTTGGAGCATTACTGCTTTCGCTATAGTGCTTGGCTTAATATATATGCGAAACGCTTTCTTACATTTTATTCTGGAACTATTTCACGTTTAATGGACACAAAAACAGGAAGGTAGAAGAGAAGGAAAGGAAGAAAAAAAGATGAGACAAAATGCTAAAAGAGAGAAAAGGTGAAAGAGAAACAGTAGAGGAAAAGGAGAAAACGATATAACATCTTCTGAGTCTGCTTCTACACCTGCAAAGATTCATATAGAAAAAACAGCAAAACCAATCAATAAAGTATTCCATGTACAATAACCAACATCTTGCTATCATCAATGAAGAATATACAGTATTAATTAATATGTAACTTCCCCCAGAGCACCAAAGCACACGCCAGAGGAACCAGAAGCCCAGATGCCCCAATGCTGCAGGGCATAACAGGAAAACAGGATATATATTTATTAAAATATTATCTTTTGAACACCCTAATACTGCCAATCACAACTGGGAAGAACACTCTCATCTCCCTCTACGGAGGATCCTACTGGAGTTGGGAGAACCGCCACATATGCAGGCTGGATTGAAGCTAAGTCTACAGCCTTTCTTCTGCTAAATGGCCGGAGTAAAGAATAAGTCTATACCGAAAACCAGCCTTGTGATTTTTCACAGCTGTTACAGGAAAGCTGAGTCCGCTGCAGCCTCCACAGAGTATAAACGCAGGCCAGGATGGCTGTGCGGACGTCCCCGATGCTGGAAAGGCAATGCAGAGAGACCACACTGCCACCGCCTTCACAGGCTGAGTCCAGTCACTGCAAACAGACGCCCCGTTGCCACAACCAAAGACAACGGGAGGGGTTTGGCAGAGAGATAAACAGGAACATTTTAGAATGGTTTACTGAATGTGTTTTCAATGTGTTCTTAAAGCTAGACTAAGATATAGGCTAGCTTCGGTTAGCATTCTAGAATCCAAACTTTGCTGATGTGTTTGAGTGTGATTTACGGTTATAACAAACTTTATTTCCTTAAGGATTTTATACATCGATGAGATATTAATGTTTGTGTTTTCCGGACCTCTCATTACGACCAAATGGAGCTTAAGGTCTTTTCAAATTAACGCCAAATGTCCGCTAGTATAGCGCTATTACCTTCCAGGGAAACATTAGTGCTACCACCGAGTCAACACAACTATGGGTCGTTTGAAACATAATGTTTGTTTTCATTTGAGTCTGCCATCGTTCGATATTGATATGAGCGTTATTAGCAGATTAATATAGAACATTAATGTCAATTTAATCATGTTTTGTAAAAGTTTAGGATTAACCCCTCAAGTGACTGATTGCTACAGCGCCCTCCTAGCTTCCCGAAAGAATAATTGCATTAAACAAATCAAGGCTCCAAAAGATATTGATTTTATAGAGCAAATCGTTCTTTAAAATGTTATTTTCTCGAATAACGTTTTGTTTAACTCAGGACTTGCATTGTGAATGGGTTTGAAATACTTGCCAAATGTTCTAAATGAATCAAGCTAATTTGATCTCATTCCATGTTCTTTAAGATGAACTTTAGTTCTCTAACTTAGATCTGCAGTGAAACAGGATTCACTGAATCATTCTGGTAATGGTTTTCAACTATTTTATTTGTCTCTTGTTTCTTTTGTGTGTACATAGTTCCTTAGCTTTATCTTCATTTTGCTTAGGCGTTTTTTCAAGGAGTTTATTTCACTAGCCTTGAAGAAAGTATTTGTTGATTTAAATATATTGTTAATTCATTTAATTTTTTTTTCTATTCAATTTTATTTATATAGCGCCAATTCATGAAACATGTCATCTCAAGGCACTTTACAAAATCAAAATCAATCAGATTATACAGATTGGTGTTATAAGAATTATTATTCTGAAGTCACTATGGCCTCACACCACTCGGACATAGGAGGCCTGCAGACGTGATGGCTGTGTATAAGATCCACTGTTTGCTGATCGAGGCAGATGACCGTTCATACTGAGCCTGGTTCTGCCGGAGGTTTTCCTTCCCGTTAATGGGGAGTTTTTCTTCCCACTGCCGCTTCATGCTTCCTCAGTATGAGGGATTGCAGCAAAGCCATGTACAATGCAGACGACTCTTCCTGTGGCTCTACGGTTCCCCAGGAGTGAATGCTGCTCGTCGGGACTTTGATGCAATCAACTGGTTTCCTTATATAGGACATTTTTGACCAATCTGTATAATCTGACCCAATCTGTATAATATGATTGAACTTGACTTTGTAAAGTGCCTTGAGATGACATGTTTCATGCTTTGGCGCTATATAAATAAAATTGAATTGAACTGAATTGATTGCAAGGCCAAATGCTGCATCTGCTGGGGGATACTGATTGTCTATGATAGACTGTCTTTGTTTTGTCTCATGGGAAGGCCACTGTGCAGTATTAGGGGGAGGCGAAAAGGGAGACGGGCAGAGACAGGGCAGATGCAGACTGCAGCGGGACCGTGGGGTACGATTACTTTCCATCTATGTGATCTCTGCTCTGTTTCTCAGTAAAAGTGCTGGAACTTCATCACCACCGTCTTTTCATTTAGTAATGATGGAAATTAAGTATTATTGTTTAGAATTCCATCCACATTTGGCGTCATGAACTAGATCTCCGACCGACGAGCCAGGGAGTCCGGGGACAGGAGCTGCTTTGGCCAGCCCGGAGAGGTTATCCGGCCTCTGGTACCCCAAATGGATTTTCAAGGGATGTGGAGGAGCTCCTGGTCTCGGAGCGTCTCTGGGGCATCGCCGCGAATATCCGAACCTTTCTTTCATGAGACGGTAGTGGGATTATTTTCCAGCTATTTTAAAAAAATAAATGCAATTACTCAAAAATGCTTGCAAGCTTTTAAAATTTAAACCCCATTTAAAGAATACCTCAAGAAATTTTAAAATTGAAAACTGTAAACCTAAAAGGTAGTAATAAATTAAAGCCGGTAGAAATAATGAATTATATTTAATCCTTTTTTTTTTTTTTTTTTTTTTTTTTTTTTTGTTTTTACCGTAAGGTCGGGGTGGGAGGGGGTTTATTAGGTATATAGTGGGTGATGGGGGGCTCTGGTCGGATGGCCCGTACGGGTCGTGTCGGCCCCCCCTCTTTGGGGGGCCTGGTCCGGGGGGCGCCTGGTCCGGGGACGGGGCCGGGGGTCGGGCACAGGCAGTCGTATTGTTGAATTGTGGTGACCCCCCCCCACTTGGGTTTTTTGGATGTGAATGCTATGTGAGAATGTGTGTAAAGCGTCCTTTTTTTTAATTTATTTTTTATTTTATTTATTTATCTTATTTATTTATTTATTTATTTATTTTATTTTTTTTTGGTGTCTGTGTGTGGCGAGTGGGGCACAAGGGAGGGATGGTGTGAATGAGTGTTTTTTGTTTTTTTTTTTGTTTTTTTTTCCAGGTTTGGGTTCGGTCCGCTCCCTCTCCCAAGATCATCTCAAGTCTCCGCTAGGTGCGGAGCCCATCCCCCCACGTCCTGCCCTCCTCCGCTGCGTTGGCGGGCGCCTTGACCCTCTGGCGCGTTGACGGTCCTCGGGTTTGGGGCGGGTTCCCGGGTGGGCGCCGGCCCATTCCCGGCGGTGGCTTCGCGGAGCCTGGCCCCCCGGGGGGCGGCCGGGGCCCCTGCCGCGGGGGCGGGGCGCCCCTGGGGCCTCTGGCCCCCAGGGCCCATGGCCAGGACCACTTCAGCGGAGCCGGCTGCCGGCGGAGCCCACGGGCTCGTCCCCGCGGCTCTTGGGGGCGTCGGCATTGCGGTGGCTGGGGGATTTCCTCGGGGTCGTCTCTCCTCTTTCCTCAGGGGGGGGTTGTACATTTCCTGTGAAGGCCCCTCTCGGGCGCACTGCTTTGGGGGCCCCTTTGGGAGTCCGGGGTTATGGGTCCCCTGACCCCTGCCTCTGTGCTCAGGGAAGGTGGGTCTTCGGTTCTCCACAATCACTATCAAGCCATTTCCTTCTGGATAATTTTCACCTAAACTAGTGCACTCTCACAATCTCCCACAGGTGCTGGGTCCCAGGTATTAAATGTTCACTTATATACAGAAAGGCTATAATTTTTTTTACTTTCTTTTACCTTTTTTTTTAGGTATCACATTACACATGTCAGCTTAAATAATAATACATATGATTTAGCAATGGTATCAAGGTGTTACACGATTGTATCTGTTGCTTTATGTCTGTTGGTTGTGCTGTTCTTTTTGTGTCTCTTTCCAGGTGATGGAGCAGACAGAGGAAGTTTTATCATTCTCTTCCTTTTATCTCTTCTTTCTTTCACCTCTTCTTTCTCTTTTTCTTTTTCTGTTCTTGTTTTTCTTTTACTCTCCTACTTTCCCATTGTAGTGTCCATATAATTTGAAATTCTCCCTGCAGGAATCACAATAAAGCTATTTACACGCACAAATCAAGCGGAGCATTATGGCGAAAGCTGTTTGCTCCACTTGTGAAAGTAAAATCTGTCGAGCTCTATTTGGCATTAAGATATCAATTTTTATTGCCACATTGCTAGACAGGACACTGGGAAAAAAAATAAAAATAAATTAATCCTTAAGGCAAATAAAACAGGATTCACAATACAGAACGGTGACTAAGGTTTTAACATTAAACTAAAATTCAAAAATTAATTAAAAAACGTTTTCAGCTGAAATACGGACTCTTGTGCTGGGATGGGTCAATTAAAGTCCTCTTGTCTTGGTTTGCACAAGAGGCTGCCCACTTTTGTAGGTTATTTAAAAGGTTTCCTATATAAGAAAACCCAGTTGATTGCATCAAAGTCCCGACAAGCAGCATTCACTCCTGAAGAAGCGTAGAGTCACAGGGAGAGTCGTCTGCATTGTACATGGCTTTGCAGCAATCTCTCATACTGAGCAAGCATGAAGCGACAGTGGGAAGAAAAACTCCCCATTAACAGGAAGGAAAACCTCCAGCAGAACCGGGCACAGTATGAACGTTCATCTGCCTCGACCGACTGGGGTTACAGAAGACAGAGCAGAGACACAACAAGAGAGACAAAAAAGCACAGAAGCACACATTGATCCAGTAATCTGTTCTACATTAGATGGTAATAGCAGGTGATCTGTCTTCCTTGGATGATGTCACAGCTAACAGAACGCCAGACCAGGTGTACCTACTATGAAGAATAAGGGAGAGAACAAAAAAAGTAAAAAGCTGAAAATTCAGATAAACAGCATTCTATAGTGGTGTTCTTTGGATGTTCTTTTGATTTCTGTTAATAAATTATTGTACTTGAAGATTAGTTGTCACTCATTTATTCCATATATGTGCAGAGTTTGCTGTCGAAAAAATGCCAGTGCTCGAATTACCTTTTGATCTATTGTTCTAATATCAGCTGTTTGGCTGATATTCACCGGACAATACCTAACAGAGTAAGTTATTTATTAAATATTAAATAACTTAAAACAATGCATAAAACAGTGTAGTGAATTCATAATTCAATTCAATTCAATTCAATTTTATTTATATAGCGCCAAATCATGAAACATGTCATCTCAAGGCACTTTACAAAGTCAAGTTCAATCATATTATACAGATTGGGTCAGATTATACAGATTGGTCAAAAATGTCCTATATAAGGAAACCAGTTGATTGCATCAAAGTCCCGACAAGCAGCATTCACTCCTGGGGAACCGTAGAGCCACAGGAAGAGTCATCTGCATTGTACATGGCTTTGCTGCAATCCCTCATACTGAGCAAGCATGAAGCGACAGTGGGAAGAAAACCACCCATTAACGGGAAAAAAAACCTCCGGCAGAACCGGGCTCAGTATGAACGGTCATCTGCCTCGACCGACTGGGGTTACAGAAGACAGAGCAGAGACGCAACAAGAGAGACAAAAAAGCACAGAAGCACACATTGATCTAGTAATCTGTTCTACATTAGATGGTAGTAGCGGGTGAGTAATGAGTTTCCCTTTCTGAAATGACAAAAATATTGAACTTTTTCAATATTTATTAAATATTGAAAGTTTTTGAGATGCATCTATTACACATTTTCTACAAATGTCTCTCTCTTAATATTCTGGAATTCATCTAATAGAAATCATTGCTTTAATGATGTTTTTATGTTCAAAAGGGATGTGTAAATCATTGCATATTCAAAATTTAAAAGGGTTTTGCGTCTTTTGTCGTATTAAAACATGGTCGTCCATTTTGGAAATTTCTTTGGACACAAATTAACTTTTTTGTCTATTCTCTGCAATAAGAAGATTAGCTGCTGTATAAATACAGCAACTGAATTAATTAAAAGCCAATTTCGGTGCACTAAAGTCTGCATTTGAGTAAAAGTCATTGAACAAATGTGATCCTATTTATACTATGAAATTAGATACTTAGTGTTTTACCAAAAATCAAAATTAAATTGCAAGAAATGTTTAATCTCTAACAATTTTGTCTTAATTAAGAATAAATAGCAACCATCTACATTACTCACACATGCTGGTGCGTCAAACTGTTGAATTGCAGTTGAGGGCCGCACAAAATCAATCCAGGGGGCAGAAATGGCCCCGGGTCCCACTTTGGCCACCGCTGATTCAGTGGGTTTATTTTGCCATAGTCTTTTAATTCACCATGGTTTAGTATTGTTAGGTTCTGTTTTCCTCCTGTCCCTGTCAGAATGTTGCTCTCGCCTCTTTAAATTTTTTGGTGGTTGGCGACCAACTTGAAGGGGCATGACCGCCATCTACTGTTTCAGAGTATGGGCCAGACTTTGACTTTATAATCTAGGAATCAGAGAGAATCAGAGTATTTTATTTGTCACCACGTGTTACCGTGGCAAAATTTCTCTTTGGCCACTTTGGTTCCCATTACACATAATGAAGGTAAAAACTGACAAACAAACAGGTAATGAACAAGGGTTAGATTGTTTTTTTGTTTTGTTTTGTTTTTAGCATTCAGGAGAGTCACAGATAACAGATAATGAGGTGGTAAGGTGCTTATTGAACAATCATGACCTGAGGCTTTGTTTACAGCAATGTTGTCACAATCCTAAGGAATTTGGTTATTTATTAGTTAAGTTCCTTGGATTGTGCATCTTTCAGTTAGTGTTTGGTTTATGTGTTCCA
This sequence comes from Fundulus heteroclitus, assembly GCF_011125445.2. Classification (NCBI taxonomy): domain Eukaryota; kingdom Metazoa; phylum Chordata; class Actinopteri; order Cyprinodontiformes; family Fundulidae; genus Fundulus; species Fundulus heteroclitus. The sequence goes on from NW_023397011.1 coordinate 423,180, forward strand.
TCCCCTTCTAGTTTCTCACCCTAGTTAGCTTTCCAGCTGTTTCTATTTCTGTTAATTATCTCACCTGTTTCTTATCCTGATTGATTATTGTCCAGCATATTTAAGTTCTTGGTTTCTGTTCAGTCTTCGCTGGATCCTTTGTTAGCCATACCTAACAGAGTAAATATCAACCTTAGTCGATCAGTTAGTTCATACGCTCTGTAACCTTACCTGAAGTCCTTCGATTAAAAGTTACTAAACCTTTTGATGGCTGCTTTGCTGCACCGTTGGTTCTCGACACCCGCAAATCATGACAAATGTGTATTCAGATATTCTGAAATGATAATGTGCAAGTAGGCAGTAATATTAAGGTGATTGTAATGTATGACGGGCTAGTGACAGTGGGGGGGGGGGGGGGGTTTAAAGCATCGCACTGCAGTCTCCTAACAGGAGGCGATTGCCCTAACAGCTCTTGGGAAGAAGCTGTATCTAAGTTTATTTGTTTTGGATTTAATGCTTCTAAAGCGTTTACCTGATGGGAGAGGAGCAAACAGTGCATTACCTGGGTGAGTGGGAGCAGTAGAGATGGGTCAGGCTCTTCTTTGGACTTGTTCTGCATAAATTCAGTCTAGATCCTGCAGGCGGCATCCCACAATCCCCTGCACTGTTCTCTCTACCCATACTAGGTCCTTCCTCCCCCTCCCATACCATACAGTTATGCTAAGGCATAAGACACTCTCTATGGTAGCTTTGTATAAGTTCTGCAGTTTAGTAGAAAGTCCAGACCTTTTCAGTTTCCTGAGGAAGAAGAGCTGTTGTTGGGCCTTCTTCACCAGGTGGGAGGTGTTTGCAGTCCAAAGAGGCTGGAGGAGAAGTGAATACCCAGAAATCTAATGTCCACACGCTCCACCACCTCCCCCTGTATGTAGAGAGGAGCGTGTTCAGCCCTCCTGGACCTCCTGTAGTCCATTATTACTTCCTTGGTCTTCCAGGTGTTCAGGATCAGATTGTTCCTGGAGTACCACTGGGTGAGACTGCTGACCTCATCCCTGTACTGGGACTCATCATTGTTGGAGATGAGACCCACTACAGTGGTGTCGTCCGTAAACTTCATCACTATGTTTGTGGGGTGGACAGCAGAACAGTCCTGGTTGAAAAGGGTGAAGAGAGCTGTGCTAAGGACACAATACAAATGTATGCATTTAAATAAATAAATAAAATGTATCATTGCTTTCTGTGTCCCTCAGTCTACTTACCAACACATATTTCCCCTGTGCTGATTGCTTTCACCTGCATTCTCTTCTTTCTCCTCTCCTATTTATTGTGCCAGTCATCATCTCATTTAAATCTCTTTAAATTCAAACCACAATAGTGCAGATGATTAACTGCAGATGGCAATACCACAGTATACAGATTCTATCAAATCCCATAAACAACATGATCATTTAAATGTTTTTTAATAAAAGGAGTGTTTTTAGGAATACGGTTTGAGTTTAAGTGAGTGTATGGATGACTTGGTAAACTGACACCTTTTCTTTCATGGAGAGGTTTAAGGATAATTTATTTTTCTTATACAATGAGGATGTTTACAGTAAATAGCAGTAAAAAAACAAAAGCTAATATGACATTTCTTTCAACTTTGCCTGATTTTCCTTTCCTTTATTTATACCAATTTTTTATATTTCATTCTCATTTGACTACTCCCTTTCTTCTGCACTTTGTCTAATAATTGTCATTAGTTTCCTTCCTTTCAATATACATTAATGCAAATATATATTTTTTGTAATTAAGGCCATCTATCATACTGTGTCATGTTAGGGAGGCATTGTACTTACACACTAATTCATTTAGGAGTATCTATACTGAACAGTTATCGTTCTCCTTTTTTTATTCTTCAACAGTCAGTTCAGTATGGAGGACCAAGTCTTCCATATCTAAAAATAAATACAGAAATAAATAAATGCTCAATAAATAAATAAGCATACAATTAATTGCCACCAAATTAATAAATGTAGGTAGAAATTAAATTATACAGTGAGACATCTCTTTTAATTAGCTTCTTTATTTATTCGCCTTTGTAATAATTACCTTATTTATTTATTGTCCGTTATAATCTTTAACTTTATTTATTAATTACTTATTTTTTTAAAGTAATTATTTATGTGCATGTTATAATATTTTTGTCTGTTTTATTACCCTATATATTTCTGTGATGCTTTTTATTTCTGCCTGTCCTTTTTACATTTCTGTATGCATTTCTGCCTCATTATGCAAATGAGGAGGGCTGTGTCTTAAGGGCTCAACTTCTGTGCATTGGTTGGTTAGCATTTTACTGCGTCGGTCAAATCTACATGGATTTTCCCCGCACTAAAGCATTGTTTACTAATGTCAAACTCAGCAGGCAGACGTTCAGTGTCCGACCTCTTAAGGGAAGCTGCTAATAGACTGGAAGAATTAGAACGCTGTACGCAGGGTCCGAAATTAACACTCGCCAGACAGCAAATGCGAGTACATTTCCCGTTTGGCGAGTGGATTTCAGAGGACTAGCCTCCACATGGCGAGTAAATCTTTGTGACCACGGTGAAGTTGGTTTGAAGTTGGATATTGGACATTCAAGCTCCACGGAGTCAGCGGGATCTAACTCATGGTTGATCCGGTTGAGGGACTCCAATTTCAGCCAGCGTCTCTCAGCTGCTCCCTCCTCCCACACGCGGTGGTGCAGTTAGGGACCGTCAAAAAACTTTTTATTTACTCAGCCGTTTTCGGGCTTGCCCTTTTCATTGACTGTGCAGCCGTGTTCAGCTCGCCTGTATTTCGTTAATCGCAGCCGTTTTTGGGCTTGCGTAAAATGCTGGATGTGCCGTGTGGCAGAGCTTGTTTGGCTCCTCTCCACTTGGAGGATGGGCATGATCTGTGTCCCTCTTGTTTGGGACCGAATCACTTAAGAGAGGCCTTGACTGATGCACCCTGCCCCAATTGTTCTGTCCTGCCCTTGTCCCTGCGTACTGCTCGTTTGGCTGACTGTCAAGGCGCCAGCCAGCCTGCGAAGCGTATGGCTCCTGAGGCTATGGGGCCTCCCCAGAACAGGACCAAGAAGAGCTCCACGGATTCGGAGGACTTGTCTGGGCAGGTCGCCCATCTCACTTCTGAGCTGCAGGAGATGAAAGCGCTGCTCGAGTCCCGTAGGGACGGACGTGGCGCTGGCCTGACTGGAGACCCTGACCCAGGGCAGAGCATGGGTTTAGGACTCTCTGCCTTGGAGGACGATGCTATTTCCCTGGCAGCATCTGGCACTGATTTTCAAGATCAGTTTGACTCTGGCTCGCATCTGTCGGCAGCCGGATCACATATCTCTTCCGGCTCTCAGTCAGATCCTGCACCCCAATCCCAGTCGCCTCAAATTGTGGGCTTGGCCGCTACAGGGCCTGGCGTGTCCTTCTCCGAATATGACGAAGACATCGGACATGCGATGACTAATGCCTGGGCCCCTTCCACACGACTAATGTACACCCATAAGTGGAAGATTTTTAGCAGCTGGAAAGGCAAGACAAAGCAAGCCAAGGCAAATTTATTTATATAGCACAATTCAGTACAGAAGCAATGCAAAGTGCTTTACATGATTAAAATATAGCTAAATAAAAGCAAGTAGGAATAAAATGTAGAAACAAAGAAGAACATTAAAAACAATAAAACAGTTTAACTAGAACAGTCAAAGGCAATTTTAAACAAATGTGTTTTTAATCTTGATTTAAAAGAACTCAGGCTTTCGGCACTTTTACAGTTGTCTGGAAGTTTGTTCCAGATAAGTGGAGCATAGGAACTAAATGCTGCTTCTCCATGTTTAGTTCTGGTTCTAGGTATGCAGAGTAGGCTGGAGTCAGAAGACCTTAGTGGTCTGGATGGTTGAAACACTGATAACAAGTCTGTGATGTATTTAGGTGCTAAGCCATTTAGGGATTTATAGACAAACAGAAGTATTTTGAAGTCTCTTCTCTGAGATACAGGGAGCCAGTGTAAGGACTTTAGAACTGGGGTTATGTTCTCTACTTTCTTAGTCTTAGTGAGGACGCGGGCAGCAGCGTTCTGGATCAGCTGCAGCTGTCTGATCCACTTTTTAGGCAGACCTGTGAAAACACCGTTGCAGTTATCAAGTCGACTAAAAATAAACGCATGGATTAGTTTTTCCAGATCCTTCTGAGACATTAGTCCTTTAATCCTGGAAATGTTCCTCATGTGATAGAAAGCCGACCTTGTAACTGTCTTTAGATGCTTTTGGAGGTTCAGGTCTGAGTTCATCACTACACCCAGGTTTCGGGCCTGATTAGTGGTTCCTAGCTGAAGCGACTGAAGCTGTGATCTAACTCTGGATCTCTCCTCTATTGGTCCAAATATGATTACTTCAGTTTTGTTTTTATTCAGTTGAAGAAAATGTTGGCACATCCAGGCATTGATTTCTTCTAGGCATTTACTCAGTGCCTGAACTGGTTCATAGTCACCTGGTGACATGGTGATGTAGAGCTGTGTGTCGTCTGCATAGTTATGGTAGCTGATGTTGTTGTTTTTTTATTATCTGAGCAAGAGGGAGCATGTAGATATTGAAGAGGAGGGGACCCAGGATGGACCCTTGGGGAACCCCACATGTGATTTTTGTCATCTTTGATGTAAAGTTACCTACTGATACAAAAAAGTCCCTGTCCTTTAAGTAGGATTTAAACCAGTTGAGAGCTGTACCAGAGAGGACGACCCAGTTCTCCAGGCGCTCTAACAGGATGGAGTGATCAACAGTATCGAATGCTGCACTGAGGTCCAATAGAACCAACACGGTGGTTCTTCCACAGTCTGAATTTATATGGATCTCATTAAACACCTTGATAAGGGCGGTCTCTGTACTGTGGTGAGCATGGAAGCCAGACTGGAATACGTCAAAGCGGCTGGTCGTTGTTAAGAAGGTGTTTAATTGTTGAAATACAGCTTTTTCTATAATCTTACTGTTAATGGGGAGGTTTGAGATGGGCCTGTAGTTCTGGAGTAGTAGTTTATCTAAATTGTTCTTTTTCAGCAGTGGTTTGATAATTGCTGTTTTTAGGGACTGGGGGAAAACACCTGACAGAAGGGACGTGTTTATTATCTGAGTCAACTCAGACGCTATGACAGGTAAAACTTTCTTAAAAAAAGCTGTGGGTAGAACATCAAGACAGCAGGGGGAGGAACTTAGCTGGGTGAATTTGGACATTTGGTCAAAATCAATTCTAGTTTGAGACAACTTTGGTACTGAACTTGGTGTGGATGTACAAACTGATCCTCTAATCATTTGGATTTTCTCAGTACAGAAGTTGGCAAATTCATTGCAGGCCCTGGTGGGGTGGAGTTCGGAAGCCACTGACACAGGAGGACTTGTTAATCTGTCGACTGTGGAAAATAGGACACGAGCATTATTAAGGTTTTTCTTAATGATCTCAGAGAAGAAAGATTCTCTTGCATTTTTCAGTTGTAAGTTATATCTGTAAAGTCTCTCTTTATAGATGTCATAGTGAACCTGCAGTCTGTTCTTTCTCCACCTGCGTTCAGCTTTTCGACATTCCCTTTTTTCACCTCTAACTGCTTGAGCATTTCTCCAAGGAGATTTATTCTTCCCGGAAAGAACTTTCACTTTAACTGGAGCAATGCAGTCAATGATGTCTGAGACTCTAGAATAAAAGTTATCTACTAATTCATCTACTGAGTTGCAGCCCAAGGTTGAAGTAGCAGAGTAAGCTCGAATAAAATTTTCTGTGGCATTGTCCTTAAAGGTGCGTTTTCTTACGGTGTCTCTTTGGCTAAATGAGTCACTGGAAATTATACATTCAAAGGTAACGGAGAAGTGATCAGATAGGGCAATATTCAGTTACATTGACGTTAGAAATGTTTAGACCTTTAGTGATGATCAAGTCTAAAATATGTCCCTGTTTGTGTGTTGGCTGTTTAACATGTTGAGTTAAACCAAAGTTTCTAAGTGTGTCACACAGTTCTTTTGCACTTTTGTCTTCAGGGTTGTCAACGTGAAAGTTAAAGTCTCCAACAATAATTAAACAGTCATAATCAACACATATCACAGACAAGAGGTCACTAAAATCCTTAAAAAAGTTTGATGTGAACTTAGGAGGTGTCAGGCAAGACGTGAGGACCCTGCACACTGTCCTGTTTCTGTTATTTTAACCTTCCTTCAAGCACTGCCTCCTCAAGGTCGGTCTCCATCCACTCTGAACGTTAATGTTGCTGCCATCTCTAGCTGGCATTCGGTGGTGAGTGGAGAAACGATAGGCCGTAACAAAGATGTTTCTTTGTTCCTGAGAGGTGCCCGACATTTGCGCCCTCCCACACGCCCCGTTGTGCCTGTGTGGGACGTCTCTCTCGTCCTCGCTGCCCTACGATCTCCTCCGTTTGAACCGTTGGCAGAGGCGAGCCTTGAGTGTGTGTCAAAAAAGACAGCTTTTCTCCTCGCCATGGCTTCGGCGAAGCGGGTGGATGAGTGTTTTATGAAATGTTTATTTCAGGATCGGGAGAGATCAGCAAACACAAATAAGGACTCAAACACTGTTTCTGTTAGAATATAAGGCACACATTTATTATCATTCCCCACAGAATACAGCACATCAAAACAACTAGCTCGTCACACACGCAAAGTAGCAAGCAATTGTTGTGCAATTATACACTGTTTAAAGTTTTTTTTTTTTTATTTAATGTTTCATATATAACTCTCTGTCTGTTAAGTATTGTCTGGTGATGATCAGCTCTTAAGCTGATATCAAGACAATGGTTGAAAGGGATGAATTCAAGCACTAGCAATCTTTTTAACAGCAAAACCTGCACACACATAGAATAAAAGGAGTGACAACTTATTTTCAAGTTCAAGAATTTAATAACAGAAATAAAATGAACATCCAGAGAACATCACTATGTAATGCTGTTTACCTGAATTAACACAATATTTTGATTAATAAATCCTATCTACTAGGCTAGTGAAACTTAACTAAACTACTAAGCAAAATGAAGATAAAAAGAAGCTAAGCTAAGAAACTATTTACATGCAAAAACAAACAAAAGACAAACAAAAGTGGTTGATCATAATCAGATTAATTCAGTGAATCCCTGTTCACTACAGATCTGATTTCAAAAGCATGGAGTGGAGTTAAAACATCTGCCATGTATTTCAATCCATTCACAATGCAAAGCCCAAGTTAAACAAAACATTATTTGTTGAAATAATATTCTGAGGACTGTTTGTCCTGTAAAATCATTTAAACCCTTACGACCGAGTTTGTTAATGCGATTCTCCCTCCGGGCGCATGGGGTCGCTGTGGCAACTCGGTGGCTAAGAGGTTACAACATAAAGTTGCCAAGATTGCCTTGAAAACCGGCATTAATATACCATATTGATGCGGGAATAAAGCTTACAACACCATCGGAGAATGGCGGCGCAGAACAGTTACGCTTTATGCTTTAAAACGGACTCCTTTTGAAAGGTCCGAGACCGGATGTTAGCAAGGCTAATAGCATGTTTGGCTAGCGCGAGCTACCGGTTAGCCCTTTTTTCTAAACACCATAGGTCACAAAGGTTTACAAATCGTTTCCCAATAAACCTTTTAACTTCTCCCTCAGACTGCTGCCCAAACCTCTGTCCTTTGTTTCGTGTCAGTCCTGTCCAGTTTTGGCCATTCACGGGAGGAGCGTTGAAGGAGGGAAGTTGTTGGCTAGCGCTAGCGGGCTAGCGCTTGGCTCTTGGCAGGCTAGCGTTAGCCTTGCAGCAGCATCTGGCTAACGGCGTGGTCGGGTCGGAGGAATGGTGTGAGCACGTTCTCTGAACCGGCTGCAGTCCGATTTGAGCAGGGTTTTTCCTCAGAATTCCACAGCTTTCCGCCCCATCTGGGTTCGCTTTCCTGTACAGGCTGAGGAAAAATACACAAAGCTGTTTCGCATGCAGGATCTTTTCCCCCTGCATCTGATTGTAAGGTTAGGACAGCAACTTAGCTCTGTATTTTGTGTGTTGTTCATCCGGATTCAGTCAGATCCTCTGCTGAAGCCGGCAGACGACATTAGCAGACCCTGGATCAACTGTGGCTGGTCCAGGCAATCTTTCAGATGTTCCAGCAGATGAGGCCATATGGCCCCATGGTTCAGGCCTCCTCCCTTGTCCTGGAGAGGTGATCTGTGCAGCTGCTGAAGAGGTCTGCAGAAGTGGGGGTCTTTGTCTGTGGGAGGAAAGTTTTATCATCAGCAGGGGACCCCCTGGTGAGAGAAGGAGGGGCTGTCCCCGCTGGCTCTCTCTCCTCTGTAGCTGTGTCATCAGAATTCAATCTGATTCAGTCAACCATTTTGATGATCCTGGCGGTAATATCACAACACAATAAAGCAACAAGCTTTCAAACAAACGTGACGCTCAACAGATTCTCAGAATCAGCCCTTACCATTGACACGAACTGGGAGCCCTCAGTCCTAGGTTAAGATCAGCGTTCTCGATGCCGGTATCCACACGAACTCACGGCAGACTCACAGGGCTGAGGGCAGTCTCCTCTTTATATACTTGTAAACAAAGAGTCAGATGTAGAGCGAGAGTGGCCATTTCTCCCTCCACAGCTGCCCTGCTTCCCAAAACATGTTTCCAAAACAGAAAACTTTCCCAGCATCTCAGCAGTGTGCGAAGCAAAATAATATGAGTGCACTCAGAATACAGCAAATATAAGCAAAATAAGAAATACAGAATCAGTCTTTCCCACAACACATTGTCATAGGTTCCCACCACAAGTTAAAACAAATTATAGCAAAATAACACATGTAGTTCTTAGTTTTATGTGAACTCAAAAACAAGTAATATAAGTGAAACAAGTTATATAACTGACATATGTCAGACTCACAGCTTCTCTCTGGCAGTCTGATAGTCTGTTTGTTTGCTACACTGGGCCCCGCAAGGGGCAGGCCCTTTCTAAACAGCATCTTGCACATTGGATTGTGGACGTGGTAGAACAAGGACTGAGCTGTCGTTGCCACGTGATTATGTGAACTTCCGGGGTCACTGGGGGTAACACCTGACTATGTTGGTATAAGATTCTCAACCTGTGCATGCGCAAGAGTGATCATTCAGTGCTTTGAGCACCGCCTCTGGCGGTCATCCAGGATTCATAGAACCGTAGTTACAGTCATAACTTTCGTTATATAGTTTGGCAATCTCAAGTTATTACCTCTGTTTTTTCTGAAGCGGACCTAGATCTGTTCAAATTTTTAGTCTACAACCTTCAGAGTAAATTTGAGCCAAATCTGAAGCGTATTTTTTTAAACCTGGAAATAGTTGGAATGTCCTCCTTGAGTGAGGAATATATCTCTGCTTGAAGCAGATGAGTTCCACAAGGTTTGAGTGTTGTTCAAGAGTGATTGCAGAAAGGAGTGATAGACTAACACATTGGTATCTGCAGCTGGAAAGGCCATGTTTCAGTCCACATGTTAATACACAGGTTGTCAGTCTGGGCAGGATCAGACCTGTTGGTCTAAAACTCACTGGATGAAACAGCGCTTATCTGTAACCATAGCAGTCAAGATGGAGGCCACAATGGAGCAATGCTTTAATGATGTCGTTATGATTTGGGCTTTTGTTTTGTGTTTTGGACAGATTCATTGTTCTCATGTCCTTTGCTCATCTCAGTCACGATTCCACCCAGGACTCCACCAACATACACCTGCCTCACTCATCCACTCCCTGCAGGTGTTTTTCCCCAGTGTTTTTGTCGCTTAGCCTTCTGATCCTGTGGGCCTGTTCTCGCCCTGCCCTCGCTGGATGGCCCGACTAGTGCTTGTGTGCACTGCCTGGTTCAGGTTGTTCCTGGGGATTCCGTGTCTCGCTCTGCCTGCGCTGGGAACACACCGCCCGCATCGTCTGGTCAAGTCAGTCTGTGTCTGCATGATCTGGTCAGCCATTCCTGCCTGCCTATCTTCCTTGCCGCCTTCTTCCTTTTTTAAAATAAGCTGTTTAAAACGCAAACACTTTCTGGCTTGAATATCTGGTTCCCAGAGCTCCCACGCATTGCATGCCCTTCATTATGCCCTGAATATTTTCTGTCTGTCTGTTGATGGCCTCCAGTGGAATGGCAAGTGAAGCGGTTGGATCTGTCTTATGGTAGGTCTGTACATCCACTCTCAATGAGCAGTAGAGTAGCGAACTCATCCGGTTAACACATGAAAAGTCCTAAAAACCCTGTAGGGGCTAAATCCACCCAGTATGGCATTCTGAGAACGTGACGGAGCATGATTATGCTCTGCAAGCTGAAGCTGCTAGCACCTCTGATAAGCGCGGTAAAGACAACCTGACGCCAATGAACACACCAGAAAATGCTAGCCACTGTAGAATAAACAACATAACTCAGAATATATGGAAGAATGCAAATCAGAGCTCTGGAGCAACAAGTAGGCTCCCTCCTCAAAGAAAAAGACCTGAAAGAACAGCTGGTGGAACAGGAAAATACAGAAGAAGATGGAGAATGTGAATGAAAAGATCAGAACAGACGCTGTCAACATATTGTGCAAAGCGGCCCCAGACACGGCAGAAAAAATAGAGGATGCTGTAGACATTGTTCATCAAGCGAGAAGAAAAGCGGAAAACAGGTACCAACAGATTGTAGTTCCCCAAAGGAATCATCTGAGACATCTGGAAAAGAACCAAATCATCACTAGTCTGCTTAGAGGAGGGTGTTCGGTTTGCTGACAAGGAGGACCATATGTAGTCCATATGGCTACATTAATGGCAAGTGTGTAGATGTTAGGCCATAGGAGTAGGTTAAGTAAGCAAAATAACTGAAAGTTATATGGAGATATTTTAAATACTGTCATCCTTACTGCTTCCTTAACTAATTTCTCTATTTTCTATTGAATGTGTTCATTGTCGCCACATCTAAGTGATATTCCTTGTTCAACATTTAATATTAGGGGTTTAAAAGACTTATTTGCAAAAGGACAAGTTTAAATATATGTTTTTTTTCTTCAAGAGACTAATTCTGAAAGATCTGGTGAATCATTTATGACAAGACATTGGTACCAACTCTGATTTTAAAATATAAATATTTGGCAATTGAGGTTTTTCTAATACATTAGGGGAACAACAACATGGAAATGTGAAATTAATTTAATTTTTGGTCATTCAGATTCCAAAAGACGTGAAATACATGTGCCGTTAAAATGTAGGATGAGAAGACACAAAAAAAAGACAAAATTGAGTAGGTCCTCTGGACAGGTTGACATTGTCATTGAGTTGACAGGATTGTTGAAATGTCTCACCTCTTCTCCAAGAGGCTTCTTCAGTCTGTAAAGTTATAGGTAAACTCAGCCTTAGCAACAGTACCTTTGGACTGGGGATCAGTAAGTTTAATGGTGACAATTAAAACTGGTTGTTCACATGCAGAAGAGGACCATCAGCCTACCAACTGATCCTTTATGCTCTGATGGCCACTTATTGTTCCCAGAAGGCTAAGTCATACTCGCAATAACAGCATTGTAAGAAAGGAACAATTAGACCCAGACGCCACGAGTCCTGTTTAATTACGGGATGTTTTTCCTCCTCTCCCAAACCATTATTCCTCTCTATCCAGGATGAGAACATCTTCATCCATGAAAGAGTGACCGCTGGCCTGCAGATGAGTGTAAACTGCAGAATCTTGGCCTGATGATGTGACTCTTCTGTGCTGGGGCATCCTTTTGGCCAATGGCTGCTCTGTTTCCCCGATGTAGAACTGGGGCCCGTTCTTCGTACGTCGCTAACTCAGTTAGCTGCTTTTGATTGTTGATGATTTGGCATTATCTTAGATCGTTTGGTTCTTCGAAAGTCATCCTGCACTTGCTGTCATAGCAACATGTGCGCAAGCTTATTTAATGTAAACAGGATTAGATCACAGCTTTATGGGCGGAGGAGATAGGGAAGTCTGTCGTAGCCATGTCTTGTCCATTTTTATGACAGCAACCTGTTGCGGAAGGTGCAAGAATAATTTCAGAGCTTTTTGAATTAATTGCGTATTGCGAGATAGACAGGATCCTTTAGCGCAGTGTGACAGTGATTTTGTAGAGAGATTTTTCTTGGTAGCTTTTATAAACAGACAAACACATCATTTAACAGTGGCTTTTAAAGAGGAAAGCGTTGTGTTAGAGCCATAAATAGAAAATATTTAAGTATTTGTATGATGGTTTTCTTTTTATTTTTATCATATTCAGTAAGAAGATTTGTTCAGGCCATTTTATTGTGAAGTTTAGTTTTACTTTGAAAGGCTTGCTTCCTGTCGAGCCGTATATTGTATTAGAAAAAAACGATGGATGGATTATCTAGACACGGAGCAATACAGTTTTTGACCGTATAAACTGTGGATGACTTGGAAAAGGAAGAACTTCATTTTTTAGAGATAAAGATTTTTTTGTTAAAATTCTCAGTTTGCACGTGTCCTTTACTTCCCGTGTCTAAGGAATGACGCCGATATTGGATCTGTTGCCATAACAAGTGGCTTTTTAAAATAAAGTATAATAATTAAAGGCTACCATTTTGTAGAATATTCTTGTATTTCACTTTTACTTGTCCCCATGTTCTAGTGGGTCCCGTGGAGGCTGTGATATAAAAGAACAAAGTAAATATGAGATTATTAAAAGGCAAAATTTCATACTGTAGAAAGTGATAGAAACATCTACCATGGACAGTATTTACGCATTCATTTGTCTGCTGCTTTTTGCCAGCCCTCTCTCCTGGCTTTAACAGATTTTGAGGTGTTCCCTGTCGTTTTAATTAATGACTTAAATCTTATTATAAATCTCAGATAACTCAATCTAGCCAAACTAATCATAAACAACAGGTGTGTTCGAAGAACCCAATTAGCCGGATCATGAGTAGCCAGATGAAATCTTCTTGGACGTCTCATTTGATCTTGGATGTTTTAAGCAACGTACGAAGAACGGGGCCCTGATCACAGTCCTCCTGGCAGTAAACAGCATAAACAACACTGCTCCTTTTGTGGCAGGGGACCAGATCTTTCGGGTGAACAAGTCTATCACAATGTGTTTTGGAGTTTGATAGCCACTGGGATGTCACGTTTAGAAAATAAACGTCTCATTTTCTCAGTAACTGAGTTTGTGGGCAGTTGTCTGCTCTATCCAACAGTGAAAACAGTTTGCTCGGACGCATTTTTCTCTGCTCCCTGCTTGCTTGCATTTTCCTGCCTTTTACTTTTTATCTCCTTTTTATCTCTTTGCCAAAACCACGGAAAGTTGGATTTAGTTATTTTTATTTATTTTCTTTTTATTTATTTTTGATTTTGATTTTGCAAAGATGCCTACCTTCACCACAGTGGACCTTGACACGCTTCTACAGAAGATCGCTGTTATAGAACAGAAGATATGCCGACTCGAACTGAATTATGATGTAAACGGCGCGTATGGAAATGAAACAACCCTGCCTGAGACTCCAAACGGGGACCACCAGCCCAGCAACTCTCTGAACAAACAGATCCCTGAGGAAAACGAGAATCCCTGGACCACTCTGGGTGCAAGACCAAAGGATCAACGAACCCCACGCCTAGACAAAGAAAACTGGCCGAGACTACAGAGAGATGTCCCAGGACAAGTGAAACAACAGCGGGCTGTTCCCACAACAAATGACAGGAGTAAACCTGCTGGAAATGCTGGAATTCCTTTACGAAACAGATTCGCTCCGCTCCAAAATGTGACCCAGGAGAATCATGACAACACACAGAGGTACGTCAACGACTTTCGCTCTAATACATCAGAGAAAAGACTCCCTGTATCTCAGAGAATAGACTTCAAAATACTTCTGTTAGTCTATAAATCCCTAAATGCCTTAGCACCTAAATACATCACAGACTTGTTATCAGTGTATCAACCATCCAGACCACTCAGGTCTTCTGGCTCCAGCCTACTCTGCATACCTAGAACCAGAACTAAACAAGGAGAAGCAGCATTTAGTTCCTATGCTCCGCTTATCTGGAACAAACTTCCAGAAAACTGTAAAAGTGCCGAAAGCCTGAGTTCTTTTAAATCAAGATTAAAAACACATCTGTTTAAAATTGCCTTTGACTGTTCTAGTTAAACAGTTTTACTGTTTTTAATGTTCTTCTTTGTTTCTACATTCTATCCCTACTTGCTTTTATTATATTTTCTATCTACATTTTATTATTTTGCTATATCTTAATCATGTAAAGCACTTTGTATTGTCTTCTACTGAATTGTGTTATATAAATAAATTTGCCTTGCCTTGCCTTGCCTATGATCAGGACTCTGTATCACAGAGCAGACAATGTCCCCACAAGCTCAGGAGCCAGGGAGAAGGAGATATCACACACAAGACAGGCCCTAGAGCCATGTGGTTATCCCAACTGGGCTTTCTTTGAAGCAGACAAGAAACCTAAATGGGACTCCAGCCAGGCATGGGGTGAAAACGTGGCCCCCAAACCCAGACCAGTAGTTGTTACGTTTGTTACGGGAGTTTAGAGAAACTAAGATGCACAAAAAGTACAGCTTATAAGGCTGAGTTTACCTACAACTCTACAGACTGAAAAAGTCTCTCAGAGAAGGGAGAAAAAGTTTCAGCAAAAACATAACCCGTCCAGATAACCTACCTGGATTATTGAGATTCATCAGGACATAGGATGAGAATGTTAAAAAGATCAAATCTTTTAAAGAATAAGGCACATCTTAACAAACAAGGTCAGTTTTATATGTTATGTTTGTGTTTGATGATAGAGGTCTTCCAGAATGATTATATTTTTATTCAGATACAGTTTTATTTCTTCAAAAAACATACAGATTGAAGCTGCAGCGATGAAAACACCAATATCTACTGTGCATGGATGTGTTTGGAAGTTAGATTAGTTGAACAACAATGTACCAAAATAATCTTACACTAAACTGACAGTATAGAAAAACATTTATTTTAATTTCCTGCAGTTCACTTAAAAAAAATTGTTACAGGCAGTGGGGTAAATGTAGACAAATTTCAGAATTTTTCTGTGTCTTGAGTCAGCACATATAACTATAAATCAGATTATTGCCCTTTGTCAGATCACTGCTATCTAAATGTTCAGGGGTTTTCTGCCAGCAGATCATCCAAGATGCACTCACACATGTACAGGCAGCGGGGCACATGGAAGAAGCCTGGAGAAGACACAACACAGAGATTATAAGACAGAACTGTTCTTAACTATTTGTAATAAAAATATTCATAAAGCACTTTGGTTTTCCATAACCAGAGATCCAGTTTGAAACAATATCATTATGGCACACAGGGCAACACTGAGGAACACAACCACACATGGCCCCTCCTGCAACTTAGGGCAAGATTGGCTCGCGGACTTCCTGTTTGCGGTAAGGCGTATTGTGTCACTTCCTGTTGTTGCTGTGTGAACGACGGAGCTTTGCTCCAGGCTCTCTCACTTTTTATCTTTAAACCTCTTTGCTGTAACATCTGTTTCCAAACATAAGCACTTTTAAAACATTGTCTGTGGCTGCTCATCATGTTTGGGAACTCCTCGTGTTTCACACGGTTTGTTCTTTGGCGTGATAATAGGGCGCTAGCCTAGCTTTAGCCTAGCGTTAGCCTCATAATGGCTTCTCCGTCTCTGACTAAGTCTCCTATCTGCTGCTCTCTGTGTCAGATGTTCAGTTATTCCTCTGCCTCCTTTAGTGATAATAGTACATGTAATAAATGTGGTGTTTTTGTAGCTTTGGAGGCGAGGGTGTCAGAATTGGAGACCCGGCTCCGTGCTGTTGAAAAACCAGCTGATAGCCGCTCTTTTGCTAGCGCGGAGCCGCATAGAGTAACTTCACGTAGCGAACCTAAAGCAGTAGCACCCGAGCAGCCTGGTAACCAGGCTGGCTGGGTGACGGTTCGTAGGAAGCATAGCTCTAGATTACAGACCCCAGATCACCACCAACCCATCTGCGTTTCTAATAAATTTTCCCCTCTGAGCGACAGTCTCGCCGAGGAGCCGACCTTAATTATTGGCAGCTCCATAATGAGAAATGTGGCACTAAAGAAACCAGGGACCATAGTTAAATGCCTACCAGGGGCCAGAACAGGCGACATAGAATCCTACCTAAAACTACTGGCTAAGGATAAGCGTAAATACCGCAAAATTGTTATTCACGCTGGCGGTAATGACACCCGGTCACGCCGATCAGAGGTCACCAAAGTTGGTGTTGCTTCGGTTTGTGAGTTTGCTAAAACTATGTCGGACTCTGTAATTTTCTCTGGTCCCCTGCCTGATCTGACCAGTGATGACATGTTTAGCCGCATGTCATCATTCAACCGCTGGTTGTCTAGGTGGTGTCCAGAAAACGACGTGGGCTACATTGATAACTGGAGAACTTTCTGGGGAAAACCTGGTCTGATCCGGAGAGACGGCATCTATCCTACTTTGGATGGTGCAGCTCTTCTTTCTAGAAATCTGGCCGGATTTATTAGTTCTCCTAAATGCTGACAACCCAGGGTCCAGACCAGGAAGCAGAGCCGTAGTTTAACACACCTCTCTGCAGCTTCTGTACTGTTACCCATCCATTATCCTATTGAGACGGTGTCTTTCCCACGGCCAAAACTTAACAGATCAAAAACTGATCTAAAAGGAACAAATCATAAAAATCTAATACAAATCCATACGGATCACTTTGAACCAAAAAATAAAAGAATTAAATGTGGTCTATTAAATATAAGGTCTCTCCCTCCAAAGACTTTGTTAGTTAACGAATTGATTTCTGATAAACAGATTGATTTGTTTTGTCTCACAGAAACCTGGCTACAAGAGGACTACGTTAGTATAAATGAGTCAACCCCCTCCAGTTATTCAAATTTCCACATTCCCAGATCTGTGGGAAGAGGAGGAGGAGTGGCAACTATCTTTCAGTCTGATTTATTAATTAGTCCCAAGCCAACTAATAATTACAGTTCTTTTGAACATTTAACCCTCAGTTTCCTTCATCCAAACTGCAAAGCAATAAAACCTCTTCTGTTTGTTGTTTTGTATCGTCCACCAGGCCCTTACACTCAGTTTTTGGATCAGTTGTCAGATTTCTTTTCTGATTTGGTGTTAAATACTTATAAGGTTATTATAGTGGGTGATTTTAACATCCATGTTGACACTGAATGTGATAACCTTAGTGTAGCCTTTAAAACTATCCTAGATTCAATTGGTTTTGCTCAAAATGTGCATGAACCGACGCACTCTCGGCTCCATACTTTAGACCTTGTTCTGACATATGGCATTGATTGTGAAGAATTAACAGTATTCTCTCACAACTCTGTCCTGTCTGATCATTTTTTAATAACATTTGAGTTTAATCTAACTGAATTCTCCACCCCCAAAAGAGGGTTCCATTATAGTAGATTTTTATCGGATAATGCTGTATCAAAACTTAAAGAGTCTGTCCCCTTTTTAATATCCTCAGTATTGCAGAAATGCCCTGTAGATGGCAGCATTGCTGTTTCTTCCCATTCACAAATCGATACCTTTGCTAACAATGTGACTTCCTCATTGCGTTCTGCATTAGACAATGTAGCTCCCTTGAAAAAGAAGGTGATTATTCACAGGAAGCTGGCTACTTGGTTTAATTCAGAGCTGCGTTCCTTGAAGCACAATGTTAGGAAATTGGAGAGAAAATGGCGCTCTACACACCAAGAGGAATCCTACTTAATCTGGAGGGACAGACTATTGTTGTATAACAAGACTTCGCAGAGTTAGAGCAGCATATTTTTCATCATTAATTGAAGAGAATAAAAATAATCCTAGATTTCTCTTTAGTACAGTTGCCAAACTTACCCAGAGCCAATTCAATTCAATTCAATTCAATTCAATTTTATTTATATAGCACCAAATCATGAAACATGTCATCTCAAGGCACTTTACAAAGTCAAGTTCATTCATATTATACAGATTGGTCAAAAATGTCCTATATAAGGAAACCAGTTGATTGCATCAAAGTCCCGACAAGCAGCATTCACTCCTGGAGAAGCGTAGAGCCACAGGAAGAGTCATCTGCATTGTACATGGCTTTGCTGCAATCCCTCATACTGAGCAAGCATGAAGCGACAGTGGGAAGAAAAACCACCCATTAACGGGAAGGAAAAACCTCCGGCAGAACCGGGCTCAGTATGAACGGTCATCTGCCTCGACCGACTGGGGTTACAGAAGACAGAGCAGAAACACAACAAGAGAAACAAAAAAGCACAGAAGCACACATTGATCCAGTAATCTGTTCTACATTAGATGGAAGTAGCGGGTGAGCCGTCTTCTCTGGATGATGTCACAGTTAACAGAACGCCAGACCAGGTGTACCTACTATGAACAAAAAGAGAGAGAGCAAAAAGTTAAAAGCTGAAATGACAACAGTCATTTCAATGTAATACAATGCAAAACTGGAGAACAGTAGACTGAAGAACAGTAGAAATCAGTAGAGTGAGAAAATTAGACCCACAGCTCTGTTGATCCATCCATTGCCTTAATTCAATTCAATTCAATTCAATTTTATTTATATAGCGCCAAATCATGAAACATGTCATCTCAAGGCACTTTACAAAATCAAGTTCAATCATATTATACAGATTGGGTCAGATTAGCTCTTAGTAGTAATGATTTTATGGGATTCTTCATAAATAAAATTGATGCCATTAAAAATAAAATAATTGGCATCCTCCCAAACATGATTACCTCGTCCTCAGTAAGTGAGGCAGCATTAGAGGAATCTTTAGAATCTGCGCAGTGTTTGAACTGTTTAGAAGCAGTAGAGCTTTCTGAGCTATCTAAAATTTTAGCTTAATCTAAACCTTCTACCTGTATGTTAGACCCAATCCCAACCAAGTTGTTTAAGGACATATTCCCTTTGATCAGTGGCACTATTTTAGACATGATTAATCTATCCTTAGTAAATGGATATGTACCACAGGTTTTGAAAGTAGCTGTTATTAAACCTTTACTTAAGAAACCTTCTCTTGATCAAGATGAGTTAGTAAATTACAGACCTATATCTAATCTTCTTTTCTTATCTAAAATTCTTGAGAAAGTAGTTGCTAATCAACTTTGTGAACATTTACAAAGTAATGACCTACTTGAGGTGTTTCAGTCAGGCTTCAGAGCTCATCATAGCACTGAAACAGCTCTGGTGAAGGTCACTAATGATATTCTCATGGCCTCAGATAATGGACTTGTGTCTATACTTGTCCTGTTAGATCTCAGTGCTGCGTTTGATACAGTTGATCACAATATTCTCCTACAAAGACTTGAACATACTGTAGGGATTAAGGGGAAAGCATTAGGCTGGTTTAAATCTTATCTGTCAGACAGATTCCAATTTGTTCATGTTAATAATAAATCTTCCTCAAACTCTAGGGTCACCTGTGGAGTACCACAGGGTTCAGTCCTTGGACCAATTCTCTTTACTATATATATGCTTCCGATAGGCAAAATTATCAGACAGCATGGGATTAATTTCCACTGTTATGCTGATGATACTCAGCTATATTTATCCATAAATCCTGATGAATCCAATCAATTACTTCGACTGCAGTCATGTCTTGATGACATCAAAAGCTGGATGACTTTAAATTTCCTGCATCTAAATTCTGACAAGACCGAAGTTTTAATCTTTGGGCCAGAGTCCTCAAAAAATAAACTTCTTAACCAATCACTTAATCTGGGTGGCATTAACCTGGCCTCTGGTAATAAAGTAAAAAATCTTGGTGTTATTTTTGACCAAGACATGTCATTTAAATCCCATATTAAACAGGTTTCCAGAGTTTCCTTTTTGCACCTCCGGAATATTGCCAAAATTAGAAACATTCTGTCCAGGAGTGATGCTGAAAAACTGGTCCATGCATTTGTTACTTCAAGGCTGGACTATTGTAATTCTTTACTATCAGGAATTCCACAAAATGCAGTTCAAAGCCTTCAGCTGATCCAAAATGCTGCAGCAAGAGTTCTGATGAAAATCAACAAGAGGGATCATATTTCTCCAATTTTAGCTTCCCTTCATTGGCTTCCTGTTAAATCAAGAATAGAATTTAAAATTCTTCTTCTAACGTATAAAGCCCTTAATAATCAAACTCCATCATATATCAGAGCTCTGATTACCCCGTATGTTCCTAACAGAGCACTTCGCTCTCAGACCGCAGGTCTGCTGGTGGTTCCTAGAGTCTCTAAAAGTAGAATGGGAGGCAGATCCTTTAGCTATCAGGCTCCTCTCCTGTGGAACCAACTCCCAGTTTTGGTCCGTGAGGCAGACACCCTGTCTACTTTTAAGACTAGGCTTAAAACTTTTCTTTTTGACAAAAATTATAACTAGTGACTCATGTTACTCTCAGCTACCTTTATAGTTTTACTGCTATAGGCTTAGGTTACTGGAGTATATCAGGATCTAATTTTCTCACTATATTGAGTTCTACTGTTCTTCAATTATGCATTATGTGTTGTCATTTCAGCTTTTAACTTTTTGCTCTCTCTCTTTTTCTTCATAGTAGGAACACCTGGTCTGGCGTTCTGTTAACTGTGACATCATCCAGAGAAGACGGCTCACCCGCTACTACCATCTAATGTAGAACAGATTACTAGATCAATGTGTGCTTCTGTGCTTTTTTGTTTCTCTTGTTGTGTCTCTGTTCTGTCTTCTGTAACCCCAGTCGGTCGAGGCAGATGACCGTTCATACTGAGCCCGGTTCTGCCGGAGGTTTTTCCTTCCCGCTAATGGGTGGTTTTTCTTCCCACTGTCGCTTCATGCTTGCTCAGTATGAGGGATTGCAGCAAAGCCATGTACAATGCAGACGACTCTCCCTGTGGCTCTACGCTTCCCCAGGAGTGAATGCTGCTTGTCGGGACTTTGATGCAATCAACTGGTTTCCTTATATAGGACATTTTTGACCAATCTGTATAATATGAATGAACTTGACTTTGTAAAGTGCCTTGAGATGACATGTTTCATGATTTGGCGCTATATAAATAAAATTGAATTGAATTGAATTGAAAGTAATAAGAGTGCTTTGAGAGGAACATGAAGTACCGGATAGAGAACCCGTGCCTGCATATGCAGCTGAAGCTAACGTCTTACAGAAACGTCTTAGCTGAAATGTAAATATTGCACCACCTCTTTATATCTTGTTTCAAATAGAATGAGCTTCAGAATTTCATGAGCCTTCAGACGGGGCTGATTTCTACTTTGAAGGGAGATGTTATTTTGGACAAATTAGCTGGATTTCATTGGTGTTATTCAATGTAAGTTCTTGTCTACACAATAATGAAATCACAAGGCCAACTTGTTTTATTTTGCATGTGAAAAGTAAAGCCATACGGAATGTAGGCACAGGGTACTGTTAAGAGGTCTGGTCTGAGTTTTGTAACTGTAACCTCATATTTAAATTTGTACTTGTACTTGTACTCATTGTCTTCCTCTTATCCGGGACCGGATCGCCGGGACAGCAGACTCAGCTGAAAGACAGTTTCTCCAGCGTGTCTTGGGCCGCCTCCCAATTGGATATGCCTGAAACACTTCCTGGAGGAGGCATCCAGGGGACATTCAGAACAAATTCCCATGCTCAGCTGACTCCTCTTGATGCATCCTCACCCTACCTCTAAGGGAGTGCCCAGCCACCATGCCGGAAGCTGCTTTCAGCCACTTGTAGCCAGGATCTTGGCCTTTCGGGCATAACCCAAATTTCATGAGCTTAGGTGAGGGTAGGAGCATACACCAATCAGTAAAGCTAAAGCTTTGCCTTTTGGCTCAGCTCTCTCTTCACCACAATGGATCGCTGCAGCATATGCATTACATGAGGACCTGTTTGGCAAATGCAGACTGAGTGCTTTGGGGTCCTCAGGACTTGATAAAGCACTACACAAGAGCAGGCCATCTACCATTTCACAAACTAATAAGAAGGAAAGACTGGAAAGAGAAAACTGGAAATTGGGAGGAATTTTCTAGAATTTCACGACTGGAAGTGGCTGCATGTTGGAGTAGCTATAATTAAAATAACTTTGAGAAGCTAGTCATAGGAAGCTGGGGAAGTGCTGCAAGAACTTTAACCCTCCTGTTGGGGCCTGTGCCAGCCAGATGGAGAGGCTACAACTCTTTGAAAAAAGAGTTGATACACTGTATCACAGCTGTATGATACAGCGTACAACAAAGTTTAATTTTCTCTTTTGATTTATTAAGTATTTTTTAAATGAATTAAGACCTCCCATTATTGACACATCTTTCATCTTATTGGTCTAACCCTCACCCTTCACATTTAGTACAGAAACAAACTAGATTTGTACTTACACGTAACAGCTAGATTTGTGTTTTTGGGTTACTGGGTTATGATTTGACAGGTAAATGACTGTGGAAGTTTAAACTCAAATTTACCACACTGTCTTAATGTTGGCCTGGAAAATCTGGCCTTGACAGCAGCTAACGTTTAGATCCATTAAGATTTCCAGTTTGTCAAATAAAGACTGTGCATGAAAGGAGCTGAGGTGTTGTGCCAATCACCTGTACATTAATGAAGAGTAATTTTAAAGCCAATAATTAAAGTGTCTTTGTCATGGTTTAGTTTTGGTTTGGCTTCTGTTTTCCATTAGTGCTCATTTCTTCACTGGTCCGTCGTCGTTCAACACGCACTCCACGCATGTCTGTTTTTGTCTCCTGCATAACTGGTACTAGTGATGTGAAAATGAAGCCTCATGAAGCAATGAAGCTTTCCAACACTTTGCTTTGGAAAAAGGTTCATTACTCGATGCTTCATTCATCACTCACTAGTGACATCTGCTGGTAAAACTGTAACAGCCTTGTCACTTAGTTGGATCATACTTCCAAAAATAAGTAAATGCAATATTGTCACAACGTTTTCATCAAACTCATGTTTAGTAAGAGAATCATTTGAATCATATTTAATTGTCATGTATTAATTATTAAAATGATTTGTAGCCAATCTATTCCTTTACCATCAGTGGTTGTACTGGGTTTTCTTTTATGTCATGGACTTATTTGACAATGAAGATATGTGTTACTTTAGTGTATTGGGAATTGAGTGATTGTTGGGGCAGACTCTGTATGCTTTGAGCTTGAAACTTGCTTCCTGAAAAACAGAATTTGTTTAAAATCATCTCTTCCTGGGAGTTCTAGTTCTGGTTCTTAATATTAAGTTACGCATAGAGTTTGCCTTTTCCAATGGCTTTTAGTCTTCTTTTGATGAGTGATTCTGATGTATCTTCTGATCAAACAAAAGAACATTTAGAAATATCTGGATTTTAGGTTTAATTGATTTTATTTAGGAATAGGACTTTTTTTTCACTGTTTCAGATTTTCGACGGTTTCTTCGTCGGCAGATGACCTCACCCACGGAGCAACAGATTCTATTTTAAAAAATGATACGCAAAATGAAGCAATGACGTGGCAGATGTAATGCGAGGCCTCGTTTGTTGTTGATCACGTGATTTTCCTCAATATGACACAAGCTACGAAGCAGAGCTTCGTCTTACACGCCCCCTTTTTACTCGGTACATGCCTCAAAGCCTTCCTTCATGAAAAGGCTGATAAGAAAGCTAAAGAATCGATAAATAAAAGGAAGAGTGATAAAAGAATAGACATGGATAAATCAGAGGTTAAAAGTATTATTAAAAGAAACATTCAAGAAAAATGGCAAAAACAGTGGGAAGGGGATATAAAAGGAAGATGGCTTTACACAATACAAAGGTGTCATGGTTGAGTTTTGGTTTTTTCTTTGTTTTTCTGTTATTTTCATTTTTTCATCTCTTTTGAGTTAGGTTTAATTTTATTTATTGTTTTCAGTCATCAGTTATTTTCTGTCAATTTTCACTTCACCTCCTCAGCAGTCAGTCACACCTGATAATCATTTGCTTGTTAATTAGTCAGACCCTTGTTTCACCTGTGAAGTGCTCTATTTAAACCTCCCTCTGCCTTCAGTTCAGCACTGGGCCGTCTTCTGCTATCCACCACTCCATGCCAGTACCTCTGTAAGTCTTTTTATTCTGTGGTTCGTTCCTGGAGAAGCTCTGCTCTTTGTCCAGGTTTCTTCAGTGAATTGCTAACCTGACAAGCTGCTCTGGTGAAGCCCAGCTCTGTGCCACAGTGTCTCCAGAGATCTGTTCACCTGACTAGCCGCCCTGAGAAAGCTCTGCTCAGTGCCCTGGTGTCTCCTGTAATCTGCTAACTAAGTAGCACTGAGCTTCCTGGCCACTTAGATTATTGTGGACTCTCGCTCCAGGCCGTCAGCTCCTGCCATCACCTACATCCCTGACCTTCTGCAGCCCTGAACCTCCAGTCTTCATCATCCGCCATCTAGCACACTTCCTTTAAATAAAAACTCTTAAACTTTAGTCCCGTGTGCGCTTCCTGAGTTCTTCGGTAAACAAATCATGACAAAAGGAAGGTAGGGGAAGTTAGAGGGAAAATTGGGAGGAACAGAATACAGGAAAGGACAATAACAAGATTACGATTGGGACATACAGGACTTAATTCAACATTACAGTTAATGGGGAAACATGAATCAGGAAATTGTAATGTATGTGGGGAATTAGAAACTATAGAACATGTTATGTATAATTGTAGAAAATTTCAAAGACAAAGAACACAGCTAATAAGGAGTTTTGAAAAGGAGAAAGAGCAGTACTGTCTGATAAATATTTTAAGTAAAAACATTTATGATTCAGGTTATAGAATTATGTTGCATTATTTATTGGTTACAGGTTTAGCGAAAAAAATATATATAATTTTTTTTTTTGAGCATGTTTGTCCTGATCCACACTCCATACTGGTTGGTGGCGGTAATGCACCATATAGTTGTTTGCCAACCGCCAATAAACACAAAATGAAGAAGAAGAAAGCCTTTCTTCAGATGTCCCATCACTAATTGGTACCCTGTCACCTCAGCTTCTCCTCAAGGTTAGTCCTGCTAGCTGTCTCTGAGAACTCTGGTTCCACTTGCCATCATCATCCACTTCTTTCAACAAACTCTCTTAAACTCAGCTCTGTGTGTGCGTGCTGTATCCGGGTTCATCCACGACAAAATCCTTACAGTCTTGATCATCACGCTTTTTGTACTAGTCTATTTCTTGAACAGTACATGTGACTCTGCATGCCATCTGTTGTTTTTAAACAGCACTATAGACATCATACAAGTGCTTACCTTTAAAGGGTCCTCCTTTAAAATCCAAAGCTACTTTCCCGTCTTGTGTCAGATAGCCAAACCACTCACCGCTCTTAGGATCAGGAAACTGCATGCAGACACAAACACCCATTATATGATACTGACAGTGGATGGATAATCCCACCATTCATTGTACAAGTCTGGCATTTAAAAATCAGTAAAAAAATAAAAAGTGTTCAGAAAGTGCTGTAAAAATATCCCCAGCTGTGGAGTTAAAAGGATTAGTTTTTATTCCTAGGGTAAATTTATCAGATAAACGCATCATCAATGGTCAGGAATAAAACCCGTGCTCAGCCAGCTTAGCACAGACACTAAAAGTAAAGTCCCAATCTTAAGCAGTTCACATTGTTGCTGCTTTTTCAATGTTTTGTCTAAGAAAATTCAAACCCATGTCAGATTGTAATATTTTAATGATGTTTTGACCCCTTTAGACTTTTGAGTAAAATCAAGCATCGGTAACAGTTATGGTGATATTACATATCATCAGTATAATTCAATTTTATTTATATAGCGCCAATTCATGAAACATGTCATCTCAAGGCCCTTTACAAAGTCAAAATCAATCAGATTATACAGATTGGGTCAAATTATATAAGTCTCATGATGGGAAAATTAGGTCACATTTTTTGACTGAAGCTTATGGTAAGAAGGTAGTGGAATATAATCATCCAAGCTTGATAACACAGGACAACATTTATAGCTTTTTTTGAAGACGGTGGTATAAAGATAAGTATGACAGTTCTTCCCTTCTTGTAAATAGTCTGTGTTTTTCATGCATGCATACACATTCATTAAAAAAAAACAACTCAATTGCACTCTTAATTTCAGTTAAACTTTAATACTAAGTTTTTAAGTTGCTCGTCACTGTAAGACAGTAAATATTTTTCTATGCTGTTCTATATAAACTGGATAGAATTGAAAAACAAAATTCTTTTAAAGAACTGTTCAAACTTTAGACTATGTAAATAAATGTAGGAACAACATCGGAATTTCTCTATACTGGGCAGTTAATAATCTTATAGCTCTGCATGCCCAGGTTATTAAATAAGAACTAGTTCCACTGATAAGTAAAAACAATTGTTTATCTAATGCCTACAGTTAAGGTTGTTATTTTCCAATTGAACCTAATGGTGGTGCTGTTGTCCCCCTGGTACACTGCTGAGGAAGCAGGTTTACCGTCAACTATTTGACTGGTGAATACAGATCATTCAGTATGGATTGGTTTTTGTTATTAATTTACTGATCTTTTATGCAAGATTTAGGGATAAGCATCTAGTTTAGAATCATAATCTCCTTATATGAACTGCCTAAACAGTTCTTTTTGCAAAACATGCCAAGTTATGAGACATGACCCATGAAACTGCCTCTAACAATACATGCCAGACAAAGTCTCTCAAATAACAAGAAATGAGGTTTATTCCTCCTACAGCACAGAAAACACAGACCATACTTTATATAAAAAGCAATTATGTCCCAGGATGACCTGTCCTGGGTGAACCCCACCTCTCGCCCATTGAAATGCTGGAGATAGGCACCAGCACCCTTCGCGATCCCATGAGGGATAAAGCGAGTAAGAAAATGGATGGATGGATGGATGTCCCAGGATTCTTTGCAGTCAATCCTGCAGAAGGAAAAAAATACTTTTCTCTGTTCCAAGTGTTTTAACACCACAGGATTTCAAACTAATTGAAAAAAGTCAAACTAATAAGTGAATCTCTTTCAGATTCTACAGCCTCTAAACTACTGCTCTAAAGCTGCAGGCCTTCTCTCTTAATAGTCAGTGCACAGAACAAAACCATGCATATTTGCACCAATCCTCATCAAGCCATAGAGGCAGTGGCGGTCCTGTCAGAGGCAGCTTCCAGTGTCACGTCTGCATCAGTGACCCCTGGACCTCGGCCCCATCAGCATTTTCATCCATCACTAGTGTTCTGGTTCATCATGATGAGCAAGGGAAGCATCCAAGACAGTATTCTACTAAAATTAAACTGCTGCGAGACCATGCTCCTCTCAATCCACCTCCAGGCTTCATGGAGACATTGGAGGAGTTGGAGAGAGATTATGAAGCAGCAATGAGTATTCTCCTCTAACTACTGCCACACAGGGTCAGCCTGATGCTTCCGAACCTGCCTGGCTTTTTGTATTCCAGACACGACGTGGACTGTTTCACGACCATGAACCTTGCCCAGCCCTAGATTTCTGTAAGCCAATAAGCCACAGATCCTGTCCAGCGTTGCTACAGTGCATCTACTCAGACCTGCTATAGAGCGTCTGCCCAGTGCTGCCTGTGTGCTCCTGCCCAAAACTGTCAGTGTTTTGCCTGCACCATGGCTTGTGCATTTTATAAAAAAATCTTTGCTCTGACATATACTTATAGAAGTATATATTAGTAATTAGACAGATTTATAACAAACTTTGATTCATTTTGGATTTTAATCTACCATTTGCTGGTTTTAGTAATTTTTTTTAGCATGAGTTTAACCGGTTGTATTATGTCTTATTTCTTAAACTCAGTCATAGTTAGTGTTACCTTCTGATAACAGTCATAGTCATATCATCTTGTTATGAGAGCAAAGACACAAAAACTATGAAAAAAACATCTTTAAAGCTTCTTTAAATTTGATAAGTGTTTATCTAAAAATTCTTAAATTGCAGTGCAACTTTTTAAAAAAAATAAAAAATTTAGTTTTAAAGAGGACATATACTTGTAATCATCCAGTTGTGGTCTATATAAAGTGGAAATCTAAAGGAGGCACTTTACAGACCGACCTCCTCCAGGTCACTGAGCGTTCCACTTCACACTGATCGAGCTACTTTTGTAGTCTGCTGAGGGACGGTGTAATGAACAACCAAACATTTTGATTTATCCACTTGTAGCTTCGGCATCAGTCAACTTGGACTACTAAATTGTAGCAAAAAATAAAAATCACAGATTTGCAAAATTGGTAAGCCGTAAGGTCATGACTTGGTTTTGAAGTTTCACAGCAAATAATGTGACGTCATAGTTTTTTTTTTTAAAGTAACAGAACACAGAGAAAACTGAACAGTTTGAAATATATGACCTAAACAGAATACAAAGATACCTACGCAGCTCCTGGAAAGATTAAAATTTTTTTGCATTCCTTGAGACTCCAAGTACACAAGTAAATGTATGTAAGGGTAAAAAAAAAAGGTGGATTTTGCATGATATGTCCCTTTTAAAGATCATTACAGGGTTCTGTAGGTCTGATGGTTAAGAATTAGAGATGAAAACAACCTTTGTTGCTGTGGCTGCTAAGTCTTCAAAATCAACTTACATGGCTAAAGGTGTAGTCATAGACCTTGAGGAATTTCTCCAGCAGCTCGGGCTTCTTGGTCTGACTGTAGGCCATGAGGAAAGCAATCAGAGCCTCACTGTGAGGCCACCACAGCTTCATGTTCCACTCCAGCTGCTCATACAAACAAGGAGTCCAATCTTGTGTTTTTAAGGAACATTAACCGTCATACGAAATGCAAAGTGAAACGTGGCTTCTGTGTATACGGACCTGAGTGGGGCAGTGACCATCCACATCAAGAAAGTAGAACAGGCCACCATGATCTTTATCCCAGCCACTCTCAAAAGGAAGTTCCACAAACTTTTCAATGGCAGTTCTCTGGATCTCCTTGTTATCATTTCCTGTCGCATACTGCAGCAGGAACCAGCCTGCTTCCAGGGCATGGCCTGAGTCAGCAGAAGACAGCCAGTAAGGGAGAGAAAACCGCAATGGAAAATGTTTAAAAAAAAAAGCAGATGAGAGCCGGAAAACTTGTGCTTCCACATCCGCTGACACTGAGTGTTACCTGGGTTCTGCAGCCGGCCCAGACATCCAGGCAGCTCTGTCCCGGCCGCTGACACATTCTCTAAGATCACTGTGCCATCTCTCTGTGCCACATTACAGAGGAGGTTTACACACAGAATAAAAGAACTGAAGGTTTCAACTGCATTTTAAGTCAGAAATAACAAACTGGAGCTTTTAGTTTCTGAACCAGTTGTAAAACAAAACAAAAAAACACTGTTGGGTTCAAAAGTCAAGGTATCCCTCTTTCTCTTCCAAGCAGCCAGACTTTCATGTTGTCCTAAGATACCAAGCTTTCTGAAGGTCTTTCCAAGTGTCCTTTGACCTCAGCTGCTTTTCCCCACTTTCAGTCAAGTCCTTTTTTGAGACTATTTTCAAAGGATGCTTTTCTTTGTGTTTTTTAATTTGCCAATTACTTTTAAATAAATAAAAATCAAGCAAAATATAAAAAATACTAATGATTTGAGACTATTTTACACAAACATAAAATGAAACTTTGGGTTACCAGTTCTCACTTTGAGAAAAATTCAAGCCTTACTTGACATGTTTGATTCACTTGTGAGTAAAATGATGAAGAAATTAGCAACACCTTCAAAAGCATTATTGTAATAAGTTACATTTTATTGAATTGTATGTAAGGGGACACTTTCTACTTTCCAACTAATTGGAACTATTTAAATGAAAGGAACATTGTACCATTGCAGTTCAATGGTACAATCTCAGAGTAATCCTAGTTTGCAATAATCTATGAAGAATGCAGTGATTAAAAAAGTCTTTCACTCTTACTCTCCTGAACTTTGGCATGGAAGAGGACATTTTCTTGATAAGACGCTTTGTCTTAGATCAAGTTAAGGACTGTTTCCTTTTCTAACAGACAGCAATCACAGAGTCCTAAGTGCTAAGACTCACAAGAAACCTATAAGGCAGCTACGCAAACAGCTCCTCAACACAGACAGGGACCATTCATGAATGACTTTATATTGTACAGAATTCCTAGCTATGTTTACAAGGACAAAAGTAATCAGAATAAAGGACAGATCGGAATAAAAATGTGTCATGTAAACACGGCAATCAGGATATTGTGATTAGGCTCAATTGGAATGAAATTGTATTCCGAATGAGTGATGGAGGGGGGTTCATGGCAATTGATAATCCGATCGACATGCATGTAAACGATTGTCAGGATCAAGTTAATCTGAATCTGGCAAACTGACCCAAGTGGGCATGTGTGCCCAATGTAAACTCAATTCAATTCAATTCAATTTTATTTATATAGCGCCAAATCATGAAACATGTCATCTCAAGGCACTTTACAAAATCAAGTTCAATCATATTATACAGATTGGGTCAGATTATATAGCCTCGTGAGACCATCCTGATCTCGCGAGCTTTCAAGGTTTCACTCGCAGATCAGTCTGGCTACTCTCCGTTAAAGAAAATTTGGAGCCGTTCACCAAACGAACGTCCAATCAGCATTGGCTTTGAGGCGGGTTGAGGTGTGACGCAACGAGAAGCGCGACAGTTCAGTCTAAAGAACATGGCGGCTTCAGCCGATGAAACTAGCGTTAGCGTGGCTATCGAGCAAGTTTTATCGGAATTACAGAGTATTTCTTTGCTGAGCTAACGAGCCTTTACCTGCAGCAGCAACAGTAGCTTGGCTTGTGGTTGTGTTTTCGTCGTCGCTCGTAACAAAGCGACGACGAAGCATGTTGACGAGTACGTCATATGCTTCGTTGATCTGATTGGTTTATTTGGCCCGTCTATCACCAACATAGGCCAATCAGCTAACCAGTATTTTCGCCCCTTCCCAAAATTACTTCAACGGAAGGTTTCCAGATGGATATGCGAAGCAAATCTATCTGGCGGCGTCAGGTTACCTGATTATACAGATTGGTCAAAAATGTCCTATATAAGGAAACCAGTTGATTGCATCAAAGTCCCGACAAGCAGCATTCACTCCTGGGGAAGCGTAGAGCCACAGGGAGAGTCGTCTGCATTGTACATGGCTTTGCTGCAATCCCTCATACTGAGCAAGCATGAAGCGACAGTGGGAAGAAAAACCACCCATTAACGGGAAGGAAAAACCTCCGGCAGAACCGGGCTCAGTATGAACGGTCATCTGCCTCGACCGACTGGGGTTACAGAAGACAGAACAGAGACACAACAAGAGAGACAAAAAAGCACAGAAGCACACATTGATCTAGTAATCTGTTCTACATTAGATGGTAGTAGCGGGTGAGCCGTCTTCTCTGGATGATGTCACAGTTAACAGAACGTCAGACCAGGTGTACCTACTATGAAGAAAAAAGAGAGAGAGCTAAAAGTTAAAAGCTGAAATGACAACAGTCATTTCAATGTGATACAATGCAAAACTGGAGAACAGTAGACTGAAGAACAGTAGAAATCAGTAGAGTGAGAAAATTAGACCCTGATGTCCTCCAGCAGCCTAGGCCTATCACAGCACAACTATAGAGATAGCTCAGGGTATGAGCCACTCTAACTATAAGCTTTGTCAAAAAGGAAAGTTTTAACATTAGTCTTAAAAATAGATAGGGTGTCTGCCTCACGGACCAAAACTGGGAGTTGGTTCCACAGGAGAGGAGCCTGATAGCTAAAGGATCTGCCTCCCATTCTACTTTTAGAGACTCTAGGAACCACCAGCAGACCTGCAGTCTGAGAGCAAAGTGCTCTGTTAGGAACATACGGGGTAATCAGAGCTCTGATATATGATGGAGCTTGATTATTAAGGGCTTTATACGTTAGAAGGAGAATTTTAAATTCTATTCTTGATTTAACAGGAAGCCAATGAAGGGAAGCTAAAATTGGAGAAATATGATCCCTCTTGTTGATTTTCATCAGAACTCTTGCTGCAGCATTTTGGATCAACTGAAGACTGCCTGTAAACGTGATGTATTTCCTCCACTCAACATGAAAATAAGTCAGGAAGCAAAACTGTCTATGCTCCCAATACAACCTCATTGGTTCTGTAACTTTTCAGTAATTAGAAGCTGGTGAAAGTCAACCTGGGCGCTCGGAAGACAAACTCACATAATCCTGCTTTGTTTACTATTATTTTGTTGTTCAGCAAAGATGGATGTTCTTTTTCCTTTTTTAAGGGAAATTCGATAACTGTGCAAGTCAGGGTGGTTCTATTCTGAATAAATACAGGTGTATACGCAAACATTTTGATCGGATTAGTTGATTATGTGCCCATATAAATGGTAAAGTCCAATTATTTTTTTGTTTTTTAAATCCGAATACATTTCAATAAGATCGTGAAATTTTGTCCACGTAAACATAACTATTTTAGTAGTTGTTAGATTGTTATTTTCTGCCTGCCCATCCTTAGTTTATTTTTCCCTTAAGTCTGGTCATTCATCATGTTAGATTTAGTTCTTGTCCTACACTATCCATTTCACTGCCCTACCTCTTCTTCTGTCTAATTGCCTTACTCCTCTCACCTGTATAATTTCCTCCACCTGCTATTACTTCTGTCTCCTCCCCTATATAGTCCATCTGTTTTTTCACACTCACACTCATCGTCAGGTCCTCCTGAACTCCTGTTCTGGTTTCCTTCCTTGTCATGTTCCTGTACCCTGCTTCATCTGCCTGCCTGTGCGTTTGACTTTGCCTTTACAATAAACCACCACTCTCCTCAACATGCAGCTCCCTCTTGTCTGTGCTCCAGTCCACAAACTGTAACTCAAAACCAGACAATTTTAGGGTAATTTGATACCTTCTTACTACACAACTACTAAAGCTCCCATATCAGAACAATTCCATACTTCTCCAAACAGAGTTCACTCTGACCTTTGTTTTCTGCTGGTAAAATACTATCTGCTCAGAATCACTCCACACAATACCACAAAAAATACAACAGCGTAGATTACTGTGAAACTGACATTAAATATATTTTGAAGTCGTGAAATGGTTTTTAGCCTACGGAAGAGCATCTTATAAATCTGTAGGTTGAAAAAGATACACTTCTGAAGGACATACTTTCTAAACTGGAGTTAAGATATAACTTTAATGGAAACTTTTAAAGAGAAAAGGACAGTTTTCATTTGTCATCGAAGAAGCTGACTATACTGTAATGTGATTATAAATATAACGCTAAGCTTTGTCATGTGTGCCCACTCAGTGAGCAATTAGACCTGATTTCAACATGAAAGCTATACATAAACCTCATTTAGACTTCAGTCAATTATACATCCATTTGTAGCCATGATTTAGACCTATATAGACTTTCCTTATTGTTGGCCAAGAAAGAAAATCATCAGGTCAAAAAAACAAAAACTTGCAAAATGCCAGAAAGAAAAAACTGAAAAAATTAATCAAGACAGCCTGATTTAAATAGTAATACATTTCATATTATTTCATCTGTTTATATTTATATTTGTGTCAGTATTTTATGTGAGAGAATTGAGACAATAGGGGTAGAAATAATGAGGTATTATTTTCACTGGTCTGGCAAATGGAAACAAAAGTCATTTTGCTTTCATCAATGTGAACCTGTCAGTTATTCAGCATAAATAATTTACAAACAGAGCTTCACCCACATGCAGCAGCAGTTCACAAGTCTCTGACTTTATTTATATCACAAAAATGTGCTTACTAAACACTGTATATGTAAGGCTGAGATACGGATCATTTGTGATAATCACAACACTAACAAGATGGCCGACACACATTAAGTGTCCTGGACCGATCTAAAACCAGCTGCTTTGTAGCTTACCTGGTAAAAGTACTTGGACAGAACATGAGAGGCCCCAGGTTTGCATTTTTCTTTTTTACATGCGTGACCATTTCAACTGAAACCAGCCAAAATTAAGACCTCTAATAAATGTGAAAACTAATTCTAGAAATCAAAAACATTTGAACCACATATTTATCCAAATCAGCTTAGATGTCTATGAGCCATTTAGACAAAGTTTGGACATATTTTTATTTTAAAAATGTTCACTGGCCAGTGGGCACATACCTGGATGTGTTGGTGAATCTGGCTCACGCACCAGCTTCCCAGTTCTGCATACTTCCTCGCCACCTCCAACCGGCCTTCAGACAGCTGTTGGACCAGATGCAGCAGCATCGTGGGAACCGCCATGCTGTTGGTGGGAACATCTCCTGGAAGCTGGAGCCGTCCCAGGCCTGAGGAGTCCTCCCGGACCCAGTAGATCACCTGCTCCATCATCTGCTCAGCCTCCAGCTAAAATGCACCACAGCAGAGGACTATACAGTAATGTTCAGGACTGAGCCTTTAAAAACACTAAACTGAACTCACTGATGAAATCTGTACGTTTAGGACACTGGTGTATCTACACTTAAGCCCTGGGTCGTTTATACCCCTGGCAGATTTACATTTAAAATTAGTTTCAACCAAATTTTGTTTTTGATTGGAAATGAGCTAAGAACTCGCAAAAGAAAATATAACAATCTAAAAGGAAAATCAGTTCTACATTTATTTAAAAATGCTATATGAAATATTATTTACATTCTTCTCAATAATTGATGGAAACAGATTTATTGGCGTTACAGCAATCAATCCTTTGTTATATGTGCTGAGCAGCTTTTTGCATGTTCCTCTGGAATCTTGACAATTTGTATTTTGTAATGAGCTCCAAATCTTTGAGGTTGGAAGACCTCCTTGCCACCACCCTAAACTTTAGCTCCCTCCACAGATCCTCTAACACATTGAAGTCAGGGCTGTGGCTGTGTCACTCCAAAGCATTAATATTACTTTCAGTTAAATGAAACATTGTAAAATTTAAAGATTACGTTGGACCCATGAATAATACTGGGCTCAACAGCAGAATGATTCCATGTCAGGTTTTGTGCTTTGATCCAGAATGCTGTTGCTCATGTTTTCATAAAACCAGGAATATAGAGCACATCAGCCCAGTTCTAAAGTCCTTACACTGGCTCCCTGTAGCTCAGAGCATAGACTTTAAAATCCTTCTGCTGATTTATAAATCCCTCAACGGCTTAGCACCAAAATACATTAAAGACCTGTTGTTTCTGTATCAACCCTCCAGGCCAGTCAAATCTTCTGGTTCTGGGTCTACTCTGTAGCCCAGAACCAGAACCAAACATGGAGAAGCAGCATTCAGCTTCTATGCTTCAAAAATCTGGAACAAACTTCCAGAAAACTGCAAAATAACCGAAACACTGAGTTCCTTAAATTAAGACTGAAAACCCTCCTGTTTAGAGTTGCTTTTTACCCATAATAGTAGGACCACTGACCAACATATTTGATGTATATTGATGTTTTCACTTGATAAAATGTAATGTTTGTTATTGGTCTCACAACCAGTGACTGTTTGGATGTGTTTATGATGTTTTTATGTTTTCATGAGGTAAAGCACTTTGAACCGCCTTGATGCTGAAATGTGCTACACAAATAAACTTGATTTGACTTTCTATTTAATCTATCCCAACTAAATCCCCATTTTTGTTGGACTTATTTTTTATAACAGACAAAATCATCTGTTGAAATTAATTTTACCAATACACCTTTTCCTTTCAGTAGATGACTTTGTAAAAAATTAAAAAAGTTTAAGTTAAGTAGAACTAACACTTTATTGAAACTTACCAAATTGGTTGAAGTACATAATCACAGAAAATAAATTTTAATAAATTGCTGCCAACTGCAAAGTAACAGGCATAGAAGCTCCAATTTGTGTTCTGGTCCTGTAATCTAACAATTCTGACCCCTACTCTGAATAATGCCTTTTCATACCTAAAAGTCCTATAGCCTACAACTCCACAAAGTAATAATTAAAGTGGCATTCAGTTTAGACACCAAAAATGGACTCTGGCAAAATGTAATTGTTTTTTATAGAATGTCCCTTTTAAGTAGATAAAGGTAAAGTATCCCTTAACCATGGTATTCTCCACAACATGATACTGGGCACCCTTTCAATCTTTTTACTAATAAACTACACTGACAGCTTATTGTAGACAAGATATTGATAAAAAGACCCTTTTGATTTCTTGTTCTTCAGAATTCTTCCTGTTCTCATCCAAGATGCTAGATATTGACCTAAATGTGTCAGGCATATAGTTGGTAAGTGCATTTAACCAGAGAAAACTCAGATAAAAAAAATCTTAATTAATCAAAATGGACAGAATTTTATTCATACCTGCATTTCCTTGTCACCAGTGACCCTGCTCAATTCATCCATGGCCATTATGTAGAAACACTCACTGAATATGGTCCTCTGAACTTTGATGGCTTTGCCATCTCTTGTTAAACAAAAGGCACATTTCCACTGATTTTCACTACTGGACAAACGGGCATACTTTCTGAGGAATGCCCCCCCTAAGAAGCAAACAGATCAATATGGCATTAGTTTATGGTTTCACACATTAATTAGAAACATAAGTCCAGGGAAATTTTCAGACATAATCATAAAATCTCAGCTTAATTTACTGTATGTGTTAAAGCTGTTGAGCAGGTTAGTTTGGAAAAGAAAAGTTGTCAAATGACAAGGCCTAACTTATGTTTATTTTGGCTACACAGTAAAACATTTGTTAGTGGGTGCCTTAGAAAAACATGGTCCCCAGTTTGAATCCCATCTTTTTGCATATTTTTCTTGTGCATGTGTGGGTTGGTTCTCACTGGGAACTCTGGCTTCCTTCCACAGTCGAAAAACATAGTAATGGCTCACTCTAAACTTCTCCTGGGTCTGAGTGAGTATGGTTGTCTACTTCTGTATTGCCCTCTGATAGACAAGTGACCATTTCAGGATGTACCCCATCCTTCGCCCAACGTCCACTAGATGTAGACACTAACCCCCTGCATCACAACAAGGATTAAGTGGGTTACTGATGCAAAATACAG
Organism: Fundulus heteroclitus; assembly: GCF_011125445.2. Lineage (NCBI taxonomy): Eukaryota > Metazoa > Chordata > Actinopteri > Cyprinodontiformes > Fundulidae > Fundulus > Fundulus heteroclitus. The sequence goes on from NW_023397011.1 coordinate 460,006, forward strand.
AATGAAAGAATTAAACTGAATTTAAGGCTGTACTGAACGCATAGAATGATAATAGAATTGTGTTGAAGTGTAATAAACAGGAAGAAATAATGATTAGAACTGCACTGGCTTTTAAGTTATATGATTAGGATCTGCTAACTTGTGTGCATAGTGACCCAAGCTGACTTTAGTTAGAAAGTGGTGCTTTTATAATAAGAATAAGAATAAATAGAATTGGATCAAATTTTATTAATTATTGTGGCTATAGGCATAATGTTTCAGAACTGCTTTTTATACAATGGTTTAAAATTCTCCATACTTGGCAGGAAATTAGTAGGGACCCCACTGACTCTTAGAGGAACACTGCTGTAATATATGCAGAATATTATGCAGTATTGTCTTACTGGAATAAATAAGACCCTCACTAATAAGACTTTCACTGATTGACAGTTTAACATTTTTTAACCAACAAAGGCTTTAAGCCATTTTAAAAAATATTTTGTAAACTTTTTGGCTTTAGAAAGAGCAAACTGCAAGGGTGTGTTAATCTGTATTAGTATTTAATTCAATAGATTATTATTAAGGAATATATTGCTTAATATGTCATTACATTGAACTGTAGTCCAAATGTTGGGTTTCACTATAGGACTATCCTAATGATCTGCAGGTAGTCAACTTAATACTGAAAGTATGTTTAAAGCTTCCAAACTAACATCACTATACAAATCTGTTCCTGTCCAATGGCAACAACATGGAGCACTCGGCTGTTTCTCAGTGATGATCATCGCCACCTCCAGAACAAACACATGACTGTCACCAAAGTCCACAAAGTAAACTATCACCACCTGTGCCAGAAAACTTACTGTGGGTGTGCAAAGGTTCAGAACTGAAGCTTAATGAATCTAATTCTGCAACTCAACATGTAACATCCACTATATTAAAACAGAAACAATGTAACTATGCTATAGTGCAAAGCCTGAGTACAGGTCATTTACTGGTCAATAACTTAATCATGCTGTGGCTCAACTTGATCTGGCTCAGTGAGAGTTTTAACAACCTTTTTGATTTTCTGGCTGTAGTCAAATATTTTATGGAATATAGATGAAATGTTTGTCTTCATTTAAAACAGTGTGTTACTGTACGTTATTAATATCAAAATGATCATTGGGAATTCATTTTTAGGAAGTAAAATAAGATTTTTTGTCTATCACACTTTGGTAATTTCCATAGTCAGCAAAAGAAATGGGAACAAATTGTGACATTGTGACAGGCTGGTGCTAAAGATCCCATTTAATTTTATGTTTTCACTTCATTGACCATTATGCAAAAAGATAGAACTGGTTCATCCCTTTTGTTTAAGAGCCTTTTTCTTTCTTTTTGTGCCGGAACTACTGATAGGTCAGAGTTAAGTCAACAAATTAAACATTCTTCTAAAAAATTTTCAAAAGATGGACTGAAAATTAGTGAGCAACCAAAGTTCATAGAAAGACTATCTGAAACATTCAAAGATTTCAAAAAAAGTCAGGGCAGACTAAAGAAAATAGAAAGAAATTAGTTCCATTAAAAATAAAAGGATTTACTTCAACAAATGATGAAAACAGTTCAGTATTGAGTTATTTTGGAGAGGTATTTTGGCATTTTTTTATTTATTTTGTGGCCTCTAGGGTAAAACTGCTGAATCAAAAACTGTTTCAAACATCTTCATTTAAACAGAATGCTGGCATCCAAAAAGTGGCAGGAGCAAATACTCTAGCTGTGCAGACTGTTTTTTGGTTCTGCTGCAGACTTCAATAAAGTGGTTGGTTCATCTCCACTGCCATCACATGCTTGTTCAAGATAAGGAATTACTGCAAAGTCAGTTACTCAATGCAGTTAGCAGGGTTCCTCAGATGGATACTTTTTTAACAACTTGAATGTTTTCGATGTGAAAAGGAAGAACTGAAAGTATGCTTAGTATTAGAACTTTGGCTCCACCCAAAAATGCCTAATTATAGCTCCTGTTCCTTGACATTTCACAGGGTCAACAGTCAGAACAGTCGTGGTGAGGAAAGGAGCTTCAGCCTGCTGGGCTGATTTCAGACAGCCTTTAACTGCGACATCGTTACGTGACGGAAACACACATGGATGATGCGAATCAAATCCGGGCCTACAGCCTTCTGAAAATGAACTACAAAGTGTGCACTCTCTTCTCTCCAAACATTGTTCATTAATTTCCATGAGTTGGGCTGTGCTGATACATTGTATCATGCAAAGTATTGTGGGATTCCTTACAGCTCCTAAATCTTGTAAAGTGCTAAGAGATGGAATTCATTGTAAATTGGTGCCAAGCAAATAAACTGAATCCAAAATTGAAATGAAAAGCCTAATATAGGCTACTTCATGAAAGAATAATGCAGTTTGGTTCCACTGTGATATTCCCTGCAAAATAAATGTTCTGAGAGAGGAGGACATGCTGATCCATTGTTGTCATCACATCTTGGGCAAGAAAAAGGTGGAATTCTAGTCAATGATTGGCTGGAGCACATGACAGACAACTGGTTACTGTCTGACTGTTAGATCCCACTTGTCTCTGCCAGCAGGAGTTTATCAGACAGCAGTCCAGAACAAGCAAAAGCCCCTGAACTAATGTGAGTCACAGACGTGGCATTGCAATAACCCTGCAGCAAAACAGAAGAAAAGGCATTCATGAGCCTGTCCTCACACCAAGAAGTCTGTGTGAGTCAACTGCCACGTACTGGGTTTTATTCTTGCTTTGTGTTCATTCCAATATCAGAACAAACTGTTGGAGCGAATTGCAATAAACATCTGTAATACATTTTAAATATTGCGCCATTTTGATTCACAATGCATGAAAGTTTGGATTGTTTGTGAAAATGACCAGACACTGATAACCTAACCAGACTTGGGTATGTTCTGATCGAACTTAAACACTGTTGCAGACTCATAACTGCCTCAAACTCACCGGCCTTTGCAGCTTCTAGAATTTCAGGTCTGTGGAAGCGATCCATGCTTCGATAGAGACGACAATACATCCACACCTGGAAAAAAAATCCAAAATGGTCCTTCTGGAAGAGATTTCACAGAGCAGATCAAACATTTAAACAGCCACTGCAAGGACAAACCTGTCTTCCCTGCAGCCACACATACTTCAGCTCATCATAGACATTACCATCCCTCCCAATGCAAGTGAAAAAGCCTCTGAAATAGGAAAAGAGAAATTTGTCAGAGACACACTGGCTGGATGCAGCATTACTGGCAGCAGTAGATAGGGAACTACTGTACCCATGCACTGCGTCGTGGGAGTATTTGAGCCAGAATTCCACGGCACCGTCCAGCTGCGCCCGGATGTGCTGTTGGCACTCTTCCAGCCTCACAACAGACATGTTTCCTTTTAAAAAAGTGTTTAGAGTGATCAGCAACCTGCAGAAAAGTCTGCCGGACAGCTGCAGATGTACTTCGCTTAATTATATGTTTTATTGCATTAAAAAAAGTACAAAAGTGTAACAACGGTGTTTTTTCTAATGTTTACAAGAACATACGGCTGGGGAATAAATCGATTTAATTGATTCATTTGAATTTTAAATTTTTTAAAATTTAATTTTTGGAAAGCGAAACAGCGCGGTTATTTTTGATCTATTTATTTTTCTTCGGGTTTGTTTTAATTATAACATTTAACTTTACGATCTGACACTGATTTGGCTTTAAAGCCTAATCAGATAACTGACCAGAGATTCTTCATAGGAATAAAACAATGCCTTGAATTCGTCCATTCCTGAGTGAGAGTGAGACGTGTTTCATCATGTCGTTCTGCAGCATCAAAACACCGCGGTGTAAAGGCCAGACTTTACCTGCAGGTCCAGCAGCGGCGTTCAGACGGTCCGTCTGAGAGTTCTGGGTCAGCTCTGTTACGGCAGTTGGTCACATGACATAGCAGGAAGAGAACATAAACAGCCAATCAGAGCCGAGCAGGTTCCGCTGATTCAGGGGGATTCTTGAACAAGTCACACTGTATCAACTGAACTCTTTACTGAGCTCAAATGGTGATGGCGACCATAGACATCATTTACGTAGACGCCCCATTGGTCGCTGCCGGCCGCTAGGCTGACGTGCCTACAGGGCGGCCATCTTGGGTCAGACCACAGATCAGACAGCTGCTGTCAAAATTAATAGGAGGCAGCTCAGATCTCATTTTAATCATATGTTCGCAATGCTCGTGACATTTCAGACAGATTACATATATTTATTCAGAACCAAAACTATTTAAATTGAAGTCAAACTGGATGAAAAATGTACATGCACTTACATATTTTGCAGTTACATATTAATCTAATATACACACAAATTATACACACATAAATCTCTCTCTCTTTCTTCCTATATATATATATATATATATATATATATATATATATATATATATATATATATATATATATATATATATATATATATATACAGACACTGATCTACAGACAACAGCACTTATCTACATAGGAGCAAAACTATATACAGACAAGTGAGAGCAAAGGTGCTCATAACAACATTTAAAAATGATATAATACAAACCGCAATCTGGGGAAAAAAAGAATCAACAAAAAAACCTAATAACGCATCTTAGAATCCAGAATTATAAGTAGATAAATACCTTGCCATGGTGTATTCACAGGACCAAAACACCAAAACAGGTGAGAAATTACAAAATCATAGCAAAACCAAAAATACTGTATAATATATTAGATAGACATAAATCATGTCTATCCAGTAATTTAGGACCATTTTGTTTGTTTTTTGTGTTTAATGTACTTTTCTCTGCTTCCATCCCTGCTACCCATTAGCACATATTGTGTTTATGCCAGAAAAACTGTGACTGTAAAGCATGGGGATTATCTATCATAAAATCTTACTTATGGAAGGTAATTCCCCAGGATCTGGTTCCTGGTGTCCTTTTATATGCGCACCCATAAGCGGAGTAAAAGTCGGGCTTCCTGGGACGTAGCTCTGGAAGTTTGCTTACTTTCAATACAAAATCGAAATTATTTATTAAAATTAGACAATCATTTAATTCAATCAATTGGTCCCATGTAGCCCCTAAAGGGGTGACGTTTTCAGTCAGTTGATTTATCTGGAAATCGGGTGAGAATTCACCGGATTCAGAGTGTCTGAAAACATAAAATACATTTTCCTGAATTGACGTGTATTCTGTCTGAGCGCAGCTTGGTCTGACCTAAGATGGCCGCTCTGTCGGCACGCCTCTCACCCGAGGACGCGGCGTCTACATGTCTGTGATGGCGACCATAGACATAATATAAGACATAATATATGTCTATGATGGCGACAGCCAGTGGATCAAAAACCTACAGCTATAAAATAACTTGAACCGGATGAGTCCACAGCGCCCTCTGCAGTAACATAAGGTTGCTGTTTGGAATGCATTTTGGAATGGAAGAGACAGGTGTTACAAGATTTGACCGCCTGTGTTTTTGTTAGTTATGAATAAAGGCCTTCTATGTATACTGGTGAATTAAGAGAGTCACGTGAAAACGTTTTATTCAAGTTTTAATAGGTTATAGTAAGGTCATTTTTCATATTTTCTAGCTATTTCAGTCCAGTTTCTTCAGAGCTCCCTCTGGACTCACATCTGTTGATCATAGAATTTGATGGTTGAATCCTGGAAGTACAAGTTCTACTCAAAGTTCTTTTGGATAACTATGCTTAGAAGTGTGTCGTTCTTGAATGATACATTATTTTGCAGCATCACAAATAATGTAAATGGTTTTACTAGTTCTGTTATGCATATCATAGAGGACAAAAACATTTTACACACATTTATAATACAGATTAAATTAGGTGGTTTTCCCTTTTATCTTTATGAATATTGAGAGGAGCTCAGGCACGTCCCGGTGTTATGCCGAAAAGTGCATGCCTGCCCTGTCGCGGTAGCGCGCCCCGCTTGGGACGACCGCTCATCGATGAAGAAAACGGATTAAAGTATGACAGATGGTACTACTTGTTCTTATATTCATATTTCCATTTCCTCCTGTTAAACACCTACGAATTATGTCGCGCTCCTGAATCTGAACGATATGGCAAGTTCTGACTTGAATCATTGTCTAGGATTTACCAGATTTTACGACCCTACTGTGGGTCCGTCGGGAGCTATATTATGCACTGGAGTGCTAATAGCTACAGAGCCCTTCTGGTGACATGGACCGATTTTTTTTTTTTTTTTTAAGAATTAGTAATTAGTACTTCGTGGCCACGATGTACTAATGCGAGGCCACGACTTAACATCTTTAAAAAAAAAAATTCTGTCCATGTCACCAGAGGGGCTCCGTAAATAGCCCGCTGTTAGAACGAGTCGTTTTGAAGCCACCAGCCGCCATATTGGTCGTCTATTTTCCCCCAGTAACTAGGGAATATGTGCGCTACAGCATCGAATAACGAGGATTTTCTCATGTTCAGGGGGGGCTTAAAACTTTTAAAATGTCAAATGCCATATTCTTTTATGTTATGTTCTAAAACTATCAAGTAATGAGAAAGTCATGTGCTGAAATATTTTGCATTTTATTTATTTAAATATATATATATATATATATATATATATATATATATATATATATATATATAAACATTGTGGTCTTCATTATCACGTGTGAACCTTTTCAATTCTGGTATAGTCACAGATTAGGAACAGATGTTTTGGGGGAGTATTAAAGAGGAAGTTGATATACCTATCTCTATAGTTGTGCTGTGATAGGCCTAGGCTGCTGGAGGACATCAGGGTCTAATTTTCTCACTCTACTGATTTCTACTGTTCTCCAGTTTTGCATTGTATTACATTGAAATGACTGTCGTCATTTCAGCTTTTAACTTTTTGCTCTCTCTCTTTTTCTTCATAGTAGGTACACCTGGTCTGGCGTTTTGTTAACTGTGACATCATCCAGAGAAGACGACTCACCCGCTACTACCATCTAATGTAGAACAGATTACTAGATCAATGTGTGCTTCTGTGCTTTTTTGTCTCTCTTGTTGTGTCTCTGCTCTGTCTTCTGTAACCCCAGTCGGTCGAGGCAGATGACCGTTCATACTGAGCCCGGTTCTGCCGGAGGTTTTTCCTTCCCGTTAATGGGTGGTTTTTCTTCCCACTGTCGCTTCATGCTTGCTCAGTATGAGGGATTGCAGCAAAGCCATGTACAATGCAGATGACTCTTCCTGTGGCTCTACGCTTCCCCAGGAGTGAATGCTGCTTGTCGGGACTTTGATGCAATCAACTGGTTTCCTTATATAGGACATTTTTGACCAATCTGTATAATCTGACCCAATCTGTATAATATGATTGAACTTGACTTTGTAAAGTGCCTTGAGATGACATGTTTCATGATTTGGCGCTATATAAATAAAATTGAATTGAAAATTGAATTGAAGTTACTAATTTGAAGTTACTAATTTATATGGACGTCGTTAAACACTTTGATAAGGGTGGTCTCTGTACTGTGGTGAGCACGGAAGCCAGACTGGAAAACGTCAAAGCGGCTGGTCGTTGTTAAGAAGGTGTTTAATTGTTGAAACACAGCTTTTTCAATAATCTTACTGATAAAGGGGAGGTTTGAGATGACTAGGGGAATGAGTGTCCAACACCACTCGTAAACCGTCGCAAACACAAAAGTATTAAGTCTTCTTGGTCAAGACAGGGTTTCTGAAGTAAAGGTTTAATGACAGCTATTTATAAGCCTGTGGTACATATTCACAACATTTCTCCCGTGAGGCAGGCAAACGATCAGCCTAACGACTCTCAATCATAAGGGGCGATCAGTTCCATATTAATCTGCATGTGAATCTAAACTCTAACAGTGCCTCACCGGCAGGTCTATAAAGATTGGAACTCCACGCTACTCCAGACATTTTGAATTGAGAAAGCTTCCTGGATGGGAAGCGAAAATGTCTTCAGCTTTAGAATAAAAGTCCAGTTGTTTTATTCTGTGACCTTTTTGGACTGCTCATGAGCTGGATGACTGAGAATCTTCACCAACACCTTGTAGCTAACTTTTTAACTTAGAATATCACAGAAATGAACAGAAATACATACAGTACTGTAATTTAAATTTCTAAGCACAAAATGGAATAATCAGAACAAATTAGATTTATTTTTAGTGTGTAATACAAGTAATCTCACTATGAACCAGGATTCAATTAATACAATTATTCATAAAGACTTTAATTAACTAAAACAAACAAGTACAAAAAGTAATTCTGGCTTGGAAGTTCAAAGAAAGAAAGTTTATGTGGATGTGTTTAAACACCACATCCCAGCCTGTAGGCGGCAGTAATGCGCCACCAAAGCGTCTGCTTGCTTCGTCAGAGAGCAGTAGAAGAACAGATGGATCTGCCGCACTTCAGTTGTAGGTGTTGTTTTGGAAATAGGACACCGTGTTTAAATCAGATGGTAGTGTCCTTGTGTTAATGCATATTTTGGATACATTATGGATGGGTAGCATCACGGATTTTTTAAACGGTAGAGCACCCTGTGATCCGCACTCAACAGACTGCAGGAATTAGCCGGCCCCCTGAGGCTTCCTGCTTCCATTCCCTCCATTGGAAACCAGGCTTCATCTGCTGAGGAGAAACAACATGGACAGGTATGTTGGCGACCTGTTCGGTGAAAATAAAGGTAGCAAAAGAGACCAGCAACTTAGAATTTGTAGTCAGCTTCCCTCTTCTCTACCACATATTCTGTTCTGACAGAGCTCTAGTTTGGTTAAAGATGCAGCATAAAACCAACAAAAAAAATTATAGCAAACCCAAATGTATCATGTTTCAGTATCAGTTACAGTGATGTGAAAAAGTGCATGCCCCCTTCCTGGTTTCTTTTTTGTTGTTGTTTCATGTTTGTCACAATTAAGTGTCTCAGAACATCAAACAGGTAGCAATATTACTCAAAAGACATGACATGTAAACACATTTGTTTTATTATCAAGGGAGGAGAAATAATTAAAAGTTATACAGCCATGTGTGACAAAGTAATTGCTACCCCAACATCCAAAGAAGTGCAGGCCTCCTTGCCTCAGTTAAGGTCAGAGTTTATGCCTCCACCATCAGAGACTGGGCAAAAACAGCCAGCATGGTAGAGGTCCAAGACCAACACATCTTAATGATCCTCAAAAGCCTTTTGGGAAAACCTGTGGACTGATGAGACAAATGTTGAACTTTTCAGAAGGCGTGTCTCCCGATACATCTGGCACTAAAGTAACACAGCATTTCAGAAAAAGAACATCATGGCAACAGTAAAATCTGGTGGTGGTCCGGGGCTGTTTTCCTGCTCCTGGACCTGAAAGATTTGCTGTGATAAATGGAGCCATGAATTCTGCTATTGACTAAAAATCCTGAAGGACAAGGTCCTGTCATCTGTTTGGGACCTCAAGCTGAAACCAACTTGGGATTTGCAGCAGGACAATGATCCAAAACACACCAGCAGGTTCACCTCTGAATGCCCGAAGAAAAACACAATGAAGACATTTTGAGTGGCCTAGTCAAAGTCCTGACCAGAATCCTACTGAGATGCTCTGGTATGACCTTAAAAGGCAGTTCATGCTGGAAAATCCTCCAATGTGACTGATTTACAACAATTCTGCAGAGATGAGTGGACCGACATTCCCCCACATCGCCCCTCATAGCAGCAACAGCTAGGGCCCCTCATAGCTGTTTCTACAATGAGGGGCCCTAGCAGTTATTAGGTTTAGTGGGCAATTCGTTTTTCACACAGAGCCATGTAGAATTGGATTTTTCCCCTTAATGATAAAAACCTATAATTTGTTTTTACTTGTGTTGGTTTTCACTAATATTTACATTTATTTAGATGTTCTGAAGTGTCACAAACATGCAATAAATAAATATATGTCAAATGTGTGAAATGTTATTACATTATTAAGGCCAATTAATAACTACAGTTCTTTTGAACATTTAACCCTCAGTTTCCCTCATCCAAACTGCCAAGCAATAAAACCTCTTCTGTTTGTTGTTTTGTATCGTCCACCAGGCCCTTACACTCAGTTTTTGAATGAGTTGTCAGATTTCTTATCTGATTTGGTGTTAAATACTGATAAGGCTATTATAGTGGGTGATTTTAACATCCATGTTGACACAGAATGTGATAACCTTAGTGTAGCCTTTAAAACTATCCTAGATTCAATTGGTTTTGCTCAAAATGTGCATAAACCGACGCACTCTTGGCTCCATACTTTAGACCTTGTGCTGACATATGGCATTGATTGTGAAGAATTAACAGTATTTCCTCACAACCCTGTCCTATCTGATCATTTTTTAATAACATTTGAGTTTAATCTAACTGAGTTCTCCACCCCCAAAAGAGGGTTCCATTATAGTAGATCTTTATCGGATAATGCTGTATCAAAACTTAAAGAGTCTGTCCCCTTTTTAATATCCTCCGTATTGCAGAAATGCCCTGTAGATGGCAGCAATGTTGTTTCTTCCAATTCACAAATAGATGTCTTTGTAAACGGTATGACTTCGTCATTGCGTTCTGCATTAGACAATGTAGCTCCCTTGAAAAAGAAGGTGATTATTCACAGGAAGCTGGCTCCTTGGTTTAATTCAGAGCTGCGTTCCTTGAAGCACAATGTTAGGAAATTGGAGAGAAAATGGCGCTCTACACACCAAGAGGAATCCTACTTAATCTGGAAGAACAGTCTATTGTTGTATAACAAGACCCTTCGCAGAGTTAGAGCAGCATATTTTTCATCATTAATTGAGGAGAATAAGAATAATCCTAGATTTCTCTTTAGTACAGTTGCCAAACTTACCCAGAGCCACAGCTCTGTTGATCCATCCATTCCCTTAGCTCTTAGCAGTAATGATTTTATGGGATTCTTCATAAATAAAATTGATTCCATTAAAAATAAAATAATTGGCATCCTCCCAAACATGATTACCTCATCCTCAGTAAGTGAGGCAGCATTGGAGGAATCCTTAGAACCTGCGCAGTGTCTGAACTGTTTAAAAGCAGTAGAGCTTTTTGAGCTATCTAAAATTTTAGCTTCATCTAAACCTTCTACCTGTATGCTAGACCCAATCCCAACCAAGTTGTTTAAGGAGGTATTCCCTCTGATCAGTGGTCCTATTTTAGACATGATTAATCTATCCTTGGTAAATGGATATGTACCACAGGCTTTTAAAGTAGCTGTTATTAAACCTTTACTTAAGAAACCATCTCTTGATCAAGATGAGTTAGTAAATTACAGACCTATATCTAATCTTCTTTTCTTATCTAAAATTCTTGAGAAAGTAGTTGCTAATCAACTATGTGAACATTTACAAAGTAATGACCTACTTGAGGAGTTTCAGTCAGGCTTCAGAGCTCATCATAGCACTGAAACAGCTCTGGTGAAGGTCACTAATGATATTCTCATGGCCTCAGATAATGGACTTGTGTCTATACTTGTCCTGTTAGATCTCAGTGCTGCGTTTGATACAGTTGATCACAATATTCTCCTACAAAGACTTGAACATACTGTAGGGATTAAGGGGAAAGCATTAGGCTGGTTTAAATCTTATCTGTCGGACAGATTCCAGTTTGTTCATGTTAATAATAAATCTTCCTCAAACTCTTGGGTCACCTGTGGAGTACCACAGGGTTCAGTTCTTGGACCAATTCTATTTACTATATATATGCTTCCGATTGGCAAAATTATCAGACAGCATGGGATTAATTTCCACTGTTATGCTGATGACACTCAGCTATATTTATCCATAAATCCTGATGAATCCAATCAGTTACTTCGACTGCAGTCATGTCTTGATGACATCAAAAGCTGGATGACTTTAAATTCCCTGCATTTAAATTCTGACAAGACAGAAGTTGTAATCTTTGGGCCAGAGTCTTCAAAAAATAAAGTTCTTAATCAATCCCTTAATCTGGATGGCATTAACTTGGCCTCTGGTAATAAAGTTAAAAATCTTGGTGTTGTTTTCGACCAAGACATGTCATTTAAATCCCATATTAAACAGGTTTCCAGAGTTTCCTTTTTTCACCTCCGGAATATCGCCAAAATTAGAAACATTCTGTCCAGGAGTGATGCTGAAAAACTAGTCCATGCATTTGTTACTTCAAGGCTGGACTATTGTAATTCTTTACTATCAGGAAGTCCACAAAATGCAGTTCGAAGTCTTCAGCTGATTCAAAATGCTGCGGCAAGAGTTCTGATGAAAATCAACAAGAGGGATCATATGTCTCCAATTTTAGCTTTCCTTCATTGGCTTCCTGTTAAATCAAGAATAGAATTTAAAATTCTCCTTCTAACGTATAAAGCCCTTAATAATCAAGCTCCATCATATATCAGAGCTCTGATTACCCCGTATGTTCCTAACAGAGCACTTCGCTCTCAGACTGCAGGTCTGCTGGTGGTTCCTAGAGTCTCTAAAAGTAGAATGGGAGGCAGATCCTTTAGCTATCAGGCTCCTCTCCTGTGGAACCAACTCCCAGTTTTGGTCCGTGAGGCAGACACCCCGTCTACTTTTAAGACTAATGTTAAAACTTTCCTTTTTGACAAAGCTTATAGTAAGTGTGGCTCATGTTACCCTGAGCTATCTCTATAGTTGTGCTGTGATAGGCCTAGGCTGCTGGAGGACATCAGGGTCTATTTTTCTCACTCTACTGATTTCTACTGTTCTCCAGTTTTGCATTGTATTACATTGAAATGACTGTTGTCATTTCAGCTTTTAACTTTTTGCTCTCTCTCTTTTTCTTCATAGTAGGTACACCTGGTCTGGCGTTCTGTTAACTGTGACATCATCCAGAGAAGACGGCTCACCCGCTACTACCATCTAATGTAGAACAGATTACTGGATCAATGTGTGCTTCTGTGCTTTTTTGTCTCTCTTGTTGTGTCTCTGCTCTGTCTTCTGTAACCCCAGTCGGTCGAGGCAGATGACCGTTCATACTGAGCCCGGTTCTGCCGGAGGTTTTTCCTTCCCGTTAATGGGTGGTTTTTCTTCCCACTGTCGCTTCATGCTTGCTCAGTATGAGGGATTGCAGCAAAGCCATGTACAATGCAGATGACTCTTCCTGTGGCTCTACGCTTCCCCAGGAGTGAATGCTGCTTGTCGGGACTTTGATGCAATCAACTGGTTTCCTTATATAGGACATTTTTGACCAATCTGTATAATCTGACCCAATCTGTATAATATGATTGAACTTGACTTTGTAAAGTGCCTTGAGATGACATGTTTCATGATTTGGCGCTATATAAATAAAATTGAATTGAATTGAATTGAATTTGAATTAAAACAAGGATATGATTTCACCCAAAGTACAGACATACCATTTTATTAGTAGAGTTCTTAATAACTGAAATCTTAATATATAATACAGCTCCAGGATGAGGCTTTGTTATATTTAAACAGTGTTGGGCAGCATAGAACTTTTAAGGGAGAATAATTTTGAGTTGCTGAGCTCTGTAGCTTAATAATGGAGCAAAACGCCTCATCCACTCTCAGAACCTGGCATGGGTCCATTGTATGTGCTCAGAACAGTCAGAACCAACAAACCTCTGCATTTGTTGTGTTTTTTCCGCATGGGAGGAAGTACAGAACTTCTGACATTTTAGGGAAATTTGACAACAGTGGGAATGTCAGTTTCTGTTCTGAGTACAGCTTGGTGCAAGTAAATGCACGTCATTGTTGCATTATTTGATTTTGAGCTCTTATAAACTGTACATTAGCAACACTTTTTAATCTGAGCAGATATGAATCCGATCAGGGAATTTAGCGCATTTAAACATAGCTATTGTCATTAACCAGCTAACATCAGCATCAGGCGAGCTATCAGCCAAACTAACATTAAGACTCGGTCATAGTCTTGCAGGACTTTTCTGACAGTGTGCAGGCTAAGCGCTGTCAGCGTTTCCTCACCTTGAAACAGAACAACGTCAGATATTGTAATAACTTTCCCTGCTGTTTAGCTTCTATCACTCTCATCGGTGACTGCATGTTGTTTCAGGCGCTGTATCATAACCATGGTGCACTTGTGCCATGTCAGGTCACTTTTGCAAAGCTTGCTTTTTACCTATTTTTTTTTTTTTTTTTTGGTTTTGTGAAGTGTTCCCAATGTTTTGAGTACTTGGTACAAACAAAAGCAGTATTGTGGATGAAGACAGTGTAAACAAATAGAAGTCTGTTTCCAGATGCCCATCCCACAATGCAGTGCGGTTGTTACACCACCCTCTCAAGCCCAATGTTAGAAGATCTATATTAGAATGACTAATTTTCATGTCTTAGTGAGCCAACAATAACGGTAACAAGAGACTGTCTGTCAGATGAATGTTTGTAGGAGATTAAAATGTATACTTTTAGATGGCTTGTCTTTTTTTCACATTTCCATACTTTTTGTTGTTTATGTCTTTGTAGGAGCAGTATCCTCTACCAGGCAACGCCTGCTGTTGGTGCCGATGGAAAAAACATAATGAAGCTGATTCCTGTCCTAAGAAACAACACACAGCCTCTCCCGACCCAGGCGACTGTCCAAAGGAGCAACAGACAGTCCTATTTGACTCAGACGTCTGTCCAGATAATCACTGCATCATCTTTTTCCACCCAGATGCCTGTCCCAGCGGCCATTGTGTCGTCTGACCCAACTCAGTCGCCAGTACAAATAATCGACGCAGAGTTTTTTCCATCTGAGATGCCGGCCCAAACGGCCAATGGACAGGCCTGTCAAACTCTGACACCTGTCCAGATAGTCAACTGTGAGTCTTTCCCGATTCAGACGGCTGATGTAAGGACCAGCGGACCGTCTTTGCGGGATCCGGTACCTGTCCCAAGGCCCAGTCAACAGTCCCACCTGACTAAGATTCCTCAGAAAGTCATCACTTTGCATAACCCCGTGCTCCTGAGTGCCCCTCCAAGGTTTATCAGCAGGCCAGTTTCTGATTTGAATATGTTGTCAAGCCAAATCTGCTCATCTTCTAGAGGCTCCTTAAATGAACACAGTTCTCATGAGAAGGCTGTGAGTTTGGTGGGATGTCCTATTGAACTTCCAGTTACAGTTAAGTCTCCAGGCTTCCCCAAATCAGAAGTCCTAAATATTCCCAGGGAAGCACCGGTGCAGGGAATTTCTGTATCCACGCCCCAGACAGCAAGTTTCTCTACCAGATGTAGTTCACCCACTGTGATCTATATGTCACCTGTTACCACGGTGAACCAAAAGGTAACCCAAACTATTGCCAGTGCAGCTGAAAAACTTAGAGAATTGGCAATAAAAGCAAATCCTTGTCACTCACCTAGTAACGGTGGCGAATCACAAATGTTTACCTGTGATTTTCCTCCAAGGAAAGGAAAAACTCCAACATTAAAACTGATTCCAAAAGTTTCAAAAAGACCCAATAGTCCAACACGGTGGGTGATAGAAGAGATGGACAGCTGCACAGCCATGAAACCCCTTTCATCTGAATCTGCCTCCTCAGGAAATCTTCACTCAACCTCCAAGAAAGATGTTCCCAATAAAACGCTGCCACAAAATCACTGTGTAATGTATGATGGAAGGCTGTTTTTTATAACCAAAAAGGACAGCTCATCTTCTGAATCCGCTGCAGCTGCAGAGCCCGTTCCTTCATCTTCACAACAGCCACTCAAGTCACCTGTAACTCTCACAAGTGAAGTGATAGATCTTTGTGGTGAGGACAGCTCTCTGTCCTCTAACATGCCTGCGATTTATCATGGAGATGAAGATAACGTAATCTTTGTGTCTTATGTTCCACCCAAATCCAAGTCTGGCTCTGCACAGAAAGTCCAGCTGGGCTGTGGCAGCTCCAACAGCAGAACTGATGTTTCAGCTGAAAGAGGTGGAGGGCAGGTCCAGAACAAGTCCATCAGCCATGATAAAAGTGTTTATGGTCCAGCAGAGATAGACGTTACTGAGAGTTTAAAGACAAAGGATCTGAAGAGAATCCCTAACCATCAGTTAGACACCCTGGAGATGGATGCAGAGATGAGAAGTTTGGCAAATTCCAGCGAGTGTGGTCCAGCAGTACAGGTGAGGCCACTTCCAAAACATTGCTTTTTTGGAGCACTGCATTGAGTTTTGAGTGATCAGTTTTTTTGTTTCCAGATAATATTCCACTCTATCCATTTTGGACGCAGACAATATTGTGACATATTAGCTTCATGTCCTGCTCACATGTCTTCATTTCAGAGTGAGGAGGTTACATATTAACCTTGTAGCTCGTCCATACCGGTACCGGCATGAGCAGAGTGACAGCCATTTTTAACCACCTTTAAAAGTAGGCCTGAGACAGTCATGTTTTTTTCCTAAATCCTCATAAGGAGGAGGGTTAGAGGTTTCTTAAACAAGTTGGATTTTTTTTAAATTCACAGATACTTTTGATTTTACAAAAAAGATGTTATTTAAAACTATATCAAACATTGCCGACTCTCTTGGAAAAATGTTTCGCTGCACAGAGATGATTAGCTCCACTCCCACACCCATTGGAAACTAAAGACTAACCTTTCCAGCAAGGTCTATGTCCGACATGTTCCGGTTATTTAATGTCCGTACATAGCAGAGGGAACAGAACTGCCAAAGCAGTTGTCATTTTGCTCCCAGTTGGAGCGTGTTGTTTTCGCAAATCTCTTCAGCATTTATTTTTTATTTGAACGTCTGTCATTATATTGGTGCAGAAGAGGACATTGACCGCACTACAAGAAGTTATAAGGACAGGTGACACTGAGATAGAGGGGTTTATAACACCGGCGTGGATTTCGAAGAGGAGGGAGATAAAAACTGCTTATTATGGACCTGATCATTGAGTAAGTAATAGTTACTTTTTATTTCCACCATCTTTACATTACTTGTTGGCTATTTCAAAAAGAGACTATAGGTTATGCTTATTTGTGTCTTGTGATCCAAAAACTTTGTAGAGGAGTCCCCTCTCTCCCCCGCCCTCGTAGAACAGAAATTCCTTCCGGTGCATATATGTTGGATTGTATGAAGCTGTTATATAATTTACACTTTTCTAATACGACTGTTATTTTTACAACACTTTTATGTTACTGTGTGATTTTATTTTAATTTTACAATGTTTGTTTATGATTTTAGAAATGGTAAATAACAATTTGTGGTATATACTTTATATAATAAGGCTTGGCCCTACTGTAACAACTATTCATTGATAATAAATTGTGACACATTTTATACTTCACAATAAGGGCTTCCTGTCACATTTATACATGTTTATTAGTCAGATGCAACCTGTCATTGAGATTAACACAGTCAAATGTAATCTTCAACATGTGTCCTTGTTTCCCCAGTGACAATGGGAGAAACAAAGAAGAAGAGTATCAGCCATGGACTGCCTCAAGGCCTGTGAAGCATAAGGCACAACATTGTTGTTTCATTGATAATTCTGTTTTGCAGATTTGGTTATTTGCACTTTTATTGAACCCTTTTTCAATAAAATTCCTGTTGTTGGTGACAAAAGGACACAATTCAGCTCATTTCCTCTTCATTTTATTGATTTGGTGCTGTGTACAATGATACATTTTGATGATACACAATACAGGGTAAATGTCTTGATCAAAGGCTATATATACAATATGTAGGAGTTCCTACAATTAAAATCAGCACGTTTCACTAGATTTCTTTTTATGCGGTTAAAAACATATTTGGCACAGTTTTGGCACATTTGGCTAAATGGTAATATTACAGGTCTGCCTGGCACACTGCTCACAAAAACAATTGTGGAACGAATATGCTTTAGCTGATTTAGAACATATTTAATGCAGGTATAGTCAAGATATGGATCTATAAAGTCTTATGCTTCTACCTTTTCAAAAGGGTTTTCATGTTGTTTTGCAAAAACACCATCATTTTTTTTTTTTTAAAACCACCCATAAATCAGACATTTGCAATAGTGATTCCCCTGGGAACATATTTTATATATGACCTTGACACGGATACCAAAAATGTGCAGTTAGACTTTATAGCTGTGTTTGATTTATATCAGTTATGTAATTTCAGGGGCAAACTGCTTCTAAAACCTTCTAGATTTAATTAAAACACTCAAACTGCTTCCATTCAGGACATTCATCACTGATAAGAGAACAAAACTGAAAAATTCTAAATTTAAGATATAAGACAACTAGCACTTAAACAATAATGCAAAATCATAGTTACTCCTTAATGGTTCTCTGCTGTACGTGTAAAAGTAAGTAAAAATGCTCCCTTTCAATGTTAGAATGATAAGTCTTAGTTACAGATAATAGACCAGAATGTTGCAAGGCTATATAATACCAGACAAACATGAAATGCCATGCCATTCCTGAATATTGGAATATTGATTACAGTTAAACCATATTTTCCCCTCTTCTCTGTTGTTTCCTTCAAACCTGTTGTTGCCGTCCAACCTTCTTCAAAATTCAATTCAATTTAATTCAATTTTATTTATATAGCGCCAATTCATGAAACATGTCATCTCAAGGCACTTTACAAAGTCAAGTTCAATCATATTATACAGATTGGGTCAGATTATACAGATTGGTCAAAAATGTTCCTATATAAGAAAACCAGTTGATTGCATCAAAGTCCCGACAAGCAGCATTCACTCCTGGAGAAGCGTAGAGCCACAGGGAGAGTCGTCTGCATTGTACATGGCTTTGCTGCAATCCCTCATACTGAGCAAGCATGAAGCGACAGTGGAAAGAAAAAACACCCGTTAACGGGAAGGAAAAACCTCTTGCAGAACCGGGCTCAGTATGAACGGTCATCTGCCTCGACCGACTGGGGGTTACAGAAGACAGAGCAGAGACACAACAAGAGAGACAAAAAAGCACAGAAGCACACATTGATCTAGTAATCTGTTCTACATTAGATGGTAGTAGCGGGTGAGCCGTCTTCTCTGGATGATGTCACAGTTAACAGAACGCCAGACCAGGTGTACCTACTATGAAGATAAAAGAGAGAGAACAGAAAGTTAAAGCAGAAATGTAATGCAATGCAAATCTGGAGAACAGTACACTGGAGAACAGTAGAAATCAGTAGAGTGAGAAAAATAGGCCCTGATGTCCTCCAGTAGCCTAGGCCTATCACAGCACAACTATAGAGGTAGCTCAGAGTAACATGAGCCACTCTAGTTATAAGCTTTGTCAAAAAGGAAGGTTTTAAGATTAGTCTTAAAAGTAGATAGGGTGTCTGCTTCACGGACCAAAACTGGGAGTTGGTTCCACAGGAGAGGAGCCTGATAGCTAAAGGATCTGCCTCCCATTCTACTTTTAGAGACTCTAGGAACCACCAGCAGACCTGCAGTCTGAGAGTGAAGTGCTCTGTTAGGAACATACGGGGTAATCAGAGCTCTGATATATGATGGAGCTTGATTATTAAGGGCTTAAGAAGAATAATAATTTTAAATTCTATTCTTGATTTAACTGGAAGCCAATGAAGGGAAGCTAAAATTGGAGAAATATGATCCCACTTGTTGATTTTCATCAGAACTCTTGCTGCAGCATTTTGGATCAGCTGAAGGCTTTGAACTGCATTTTGTGGACTTCCTGATAGTAAAGAATTACAATAGTCCAGCCTTGAAGTAACAAATGCATGGACTAGTTTTTCAGCATCACTCCTGGACAGAATGTTTCTAATTTTGGCGATATTCCGGAGGTGAAAAAAGGAAACTCTGGAAACCTGTTTAATATGGGATTTAAATGACATGTCTTGGTCAAAAATAACACCAAGGTTTTTTACTTTATTACCAGAGGCCAAGTTAATGCCATCCAAGTGATTGGTTAAGAAGTTTATTTTTTGAGGACTCTGGCCCAAAGATTACAACTTCTGTCTTGTCAGAATTTAGATGCAGGAAATTTAAAGTCATCCAGCTTTTGATGTCATCAAGACATGACTCCAGTCGAAGTAATTGTTTGGTTCATCAGTATTTATGGATAAATATAGCTGAGTGTCATCAGCATAACAGTGGAAATTAATCCCATGCTGTCTGATAATTTTGCCTATCGGAAGCATATATATAGTAAATAGAATTGGTCCAAGAACTGAACCCTGTGGTACTCCACAGGTGACCCTAGAGTTTGAGGAATATTTACTATTAACATGAACAAACTGGAATCTGTCCAACAGATAAGATTTAAACCAGCCTAATGCTTTTCCCTTAATCCCTACAGTATGTTCAAGTCTTTGTAGGAGAATATT
Organism: Fundulus heteroclitus; assembly: GCF_011125445.2. Taxonomy (NCBI): domain Eukaryota; kingdom Metazoa; phylum Chordata; class Actinopteri; order Cyprinodontiformes; family Fundulidae; genus Fundulus; species Fundulus heteroclitus. The sequence continues at coordinate 480,188 of NW_023397011.1, forward strand.
GTGATCAACTGTATCAAATGCTGCACTAAGATCTAACAGGACAAGTACAGACACAAGCCCATTATCTGAGGCCATGAGAATATCATTAGTGACCTTCACCAGAGCCGTTTCAGTGCTATGATGAGCTCTAAAGCCTGACTGAAACTCCTCAAGTAGGTCATTGCTTTGTAAATGTTCACAAAGTTGATTAGCAACTACTTTCTCAAGAATTTTAGATAAGAAAAGAAGATTAGATATAGGTCTGTAGTTTACTAACTCATCTTGATCAAGAGAAGGTTTCTTACGTAAAGGTTTAATAACAGCTACTTTAAAAGCCTGTGGTACATATCCATTTACTAAGGATAGATTAATCATGTCTAAAATAGTGTCACTGATCAAAGGGAATATGTCCTTAAACAACTTGGTTGGGATTGGGTCTAACATACAGGTAGAAGGTTTAGATAAAGCTAAAATGTTAGATAGCTCAGAAAGCTCTACTGCTTCTAAGCAGTTCAGACACCGCGCAGGTTTACATTAAATTAAAATTAAATTGAACATGTGTAAATCACGTTTCACGAATATAAAGTATGTTCTGAGATTATTGCGTGCATGTTCCTTGCTAGTTTCCTCTTGTTGGCCATGCATGCACACTTCTAGTGTTAGCCTTTCATTGTATTTGATAGTATCTCTTTCATTGTATCCATTTCATTGTATCTCTGTAAACCACGTACAAGTTTATGAGAAGAAGAGGAAGGCCTCAGTAGAAAAAGAAATAAGACCAGAGGGGATTTGAGTATTTTTTTCACAGAAGCCCTCCCTCTGAAGAGCAGAAGAGCAGGTAAAACTGTCTTGCACATGCATAGTTATTCAAAAAGGGACTTGGGCGTTTCTTACTTAGATTTTAGGAAAAAAGGTTTCTTAATACTGCAGTAAGGAGTTCTAAGAAAACTGTGGACTTTGCCTGGAAATTTGAACAAGCACACCTTCCATGTAACTCCTCCTTGCTCTCTGCTGCGCTGCAGCTCTCCCTCCACAGCTCCTCCTCTACAGCGATGCCTGCCGTGCTACACCAATGTTTTCCTGTCTTTCTTTACTGAGCAGGTACAACTCCAGAAATTGGCATTTCTTTCTGAAAAACAACTTGTTTTTCCACCATTTCTCCACATAGCTGCAGTGCACTACCAACCCTCAGCTTGGATGATAGAGACAGATTCTACAAAATATGTAAAAATAGACTCATAAAAGTTACATAGTGCAGCTTTTAGTAAAGGTTTAATAACAGCTACCGTGAAAGTCTATGGTACATATGGGTTCACTAAGGATATATCAATCATATCTAAAATGGGAGGCATTACTCATAGGATTAAATAACTTGGTTGGGATTGGGTCTAGCATATAGGTAGAAGGTTTAGATTAAGCTAATATTTTAGATAACTCAATAAACAGTACCCTCTCTAGAGTCACAGAATCTGATAGCACACGGAAATTTGTGTAACACCTGTCTGCCCTATAATAGCACCAAACTTTTGTCTGTTCCTTTATAATAGTGGCAGTGTGCTTCAATTCCTCATCAAAAGATGTTGCTCGTTTGGTTTGAAGTATGGCGCACAAAAGTTATCCATTGTAGCATTGGTGAATTTGTGATCGACCTCATGGTCTCCTGTAAAAAGCTGAGGTAGGCCAATTACCTGAATTACTTAAACCTGGCTTGACATAGTCACACCTGTTGTGCCTGGTTTGGTCTTGTGAAACAGATAAAGCCATGATCACACTAAGTAATACATGGCTGTATGTCTGATTCTTTTTCTAAATTCTGCTTTTTGAAACAGCCCTGTGGATGAATATTGAACAGCATCTGTAGCAGCAGGACATCAGTGGGGGTTGCTTACTAATGAGACAATTTTTAAAATGTAATCCACAGTATAGAGTCTTCTAATTTAGCATGTGTGCGACAAAGACTAGAATTAGAAACCAATATCTATTGGGAATAACATACATTGTTTATTATGCTAAATTATAAAGCATTGTTTATACAATATAAGCCAATAACCTTCATTAACATATTCAAAGATGCATATTTTATCATATTATCAAAATATTCTAAGATGACCGAAACTCTAGAGGGAACGTTATAAGCGTTAATTTAAGTACCTGGGTTAAAGTTAGAGTGGGCGATTTTTCTGGAAATGTAGGTAAGAAACGGTCAAGTCCCTTTTTAAATAATTGTGTATGTCCAGGACCATTTTACCTGCTCTTCTGCTGCTCAAGGCGATCACATGAAAGAAATCTCTAAATCCACTCTGGTCTTACTTCTTTCTGAGGCCTCTTCTTCCTCTCATAAACTTGTAAGACAGTTTGCTTATTGCAACTCTCAGCTATTTTCAAAGTATATGGTGAGAGCAGCGGTGCAACAATGAAGCTAACTGGATACATAAACACTAGAAGTGCGCATGCTTAACCAGGAAGAGTAAACTTGCAAGGAAGGTAAATGCACATTGGCGTTATGTGAGCGTGTCTAAGTGATTGGCATGTGAGACAACCAATAGATAAGGCAATCCCCCCAGAACTCAAAGCCAAAAAAAGATCTGTCACTATACCTTTAAGTATTTTTTTGGCCAAAAATGACTGACCAATCAATTCCAAAATACTTAGCCAGTTTCATTGTTTAATAAAATTCCAAAAATATTCTTAGATAACCAGGGCTATATAAGGAAACTTATACTGTACATAATCATGACCCTAAATCTAAAGTGTTTTCAATAGAAAAAAAAATCTGACATTTAAGCCATATAAGCCACTAGTGATCTGTATGTAAAAAAAATTAAAACCTATATTTTCGTAGAATTCCCAAAATATTCTTTGATGACCGAAATGGTAGAATAAACCATATAAATGTTTACTCAAGTATACTGCTCAAAAAATAGAGGGAACACTTAACACAATGTAACTCCAAGTCAATCACAATTCTGTAAAATTGAACTGTCCACAATCAGTTTCAGGGACATTCTAAAACGCTTAACGTGAAAAAGCTTAACGTTGCTTAAGGTAGGAAAACAACAAGGGATCATCACTAGGGATGGGAATCGAAAACCGGTTCCTGTTCAGAACAGGTTCAGTGTTTTTCAATTCCGTGGCACCGTTTGGCAGCTCGATTAACGATTCAATTCAATTCAATTCAATTCAATTTTATTTATATAGCGCCAAATCATGAAACATGTCATCTCAAGGCACTTTACAAAATCAAGTTCAATCATATTATACAGATTGGGTCAGATTATACAGATTGGTCAAAAATGTCCTATATAAGGAAACCAGTTGATTGCATCAAAGTCCCGACAAGCAGCATTCACTCCTGGGGAACCGTAGAGCCACAGGGAGAGTCGTCTGCATTGTACATGGCTTTGCTGCATCCCTCATACTGAGCAAGTATGAAGCGACAGTGGGAAGAAAAACTCCCCATTAACGGGAAGGAAAACCTCCGGCAGAACCGGGCTCAGTATGAACGGTCATCTGCCTCGACCGACTGGGGTTACAGAAGACAGAGCAGAGACACAACAAGAGAGACAAAAAAGCACAGAAGCACACATTGATCTAGTAATCTGTTCTACATTAGATGGTAGTAGCGGGTGAGCCGTCTTCTCTGGATGATGTCACAGTTAACAGAACGCCAGACCAGGTGCACCTACTATGAAGAAAAAGAGAGAGAGCAAAAAGTTAAAAGCTGAAATGACGATAGTCATTTCAATGTAATACAATGCAAAACTGGAGAACAGTAGACTGAAGAACAGTAGAAATCAGTAGAGTGAGAAAATTAGACCCTGATGTCCTCCAGCAGCCTAGGCCTATCACAGCACAACTATAGAGATAGCTCAGGGTATGAGCCACTCTAACTATAAGCTTTGTCAAAAAGGAAAGTTTTAACATTAGTCTTAAAAATAGATAGGGTGTCTGCCTCACGGACCAAAACTGGGAGTTGGTTCCACAGGAGAGGAGCCTGATAGCTAAAGGATCTGCCTCCCATTCTACTTTTAGAGACTCTAGGAACCACCAGCAGACCTGCAGTCTGAGAGCGAAGTGCTCTGTTAGGAACATACGGGGTAATCAGAGCTCTAAAATATGATGGAGCTTGATTATTAAGGGCTTTATACGTTAGAAGGAGAATTTTAAATTCTATTCTTGATTTAACAGGAAGCCAATAAAGGGAAGCTAAAATTGGAGAAATATGATCCCTCTTGTTGATTTTCATCAGAACTCTTGCCGCAGCATTTTGAATCAGCTGAAGACTCCGAACTGCATTATGTGGACTTCCTGATAGTAAAGAATTACAATAGTCCAGCCTTGAAGTAACAAATGCATGGACTAGTTTTTCAGCATCACTCCTGGACAGAATGTTTCTAATTTTGGCGATATTCCGGAGGTGAAAAAAGGAAACTCTGGAAATCTGTTTAATATGGGATTTAAATGACATGTCTTGGTCGAAAACACCAAGATTTTTAACTTTATTACCAGAGGCCAAGTTAATGCCTCTGGTAATTCTGTTTTCGATTGCGTTGTGCTGCGGCTCTGAGCAAGTTACGCAAGTTACGTCACGTTTTTTTACGTAAGTTACACACCCGGCATTCAATAAGCACATAAAACTATCAGAAAATCGAAACCAAAGTCCAATTATTATGGACGTTATATGACATTAAGCGTTTCTCAATTAAGGTCTGTATTAAAAGGAAAAAGCTTAACGCGGTTTAATGTACCTAATCAATGATCACCAAATTTCTCTTTCATATTGCTCCTAATAAGCACATAAAACTGTCAAAAAAATCGAAACCAAAGTCCAATTATTATGGACGTTATATGACATTAAGTGTTTCTGCTTCATTGAGCACTATTGAAAGGAAAAAGCTTAACGCGGTTTAATGTACCTAATCAACGATCAATGATCACCAAATTTCTCTCATATATTGCTCCTAATAAGCACATGAAACTGTCAAAAAAATTGAAACCGAAGTCCAATTATTATGGACGTTATATGACATTAAGCGTTTCTGCTTCATTGAGGACTATTGAAAGGAAAAAGCTTAACGCGGTTTAATGTACCTAAACAACGATCAATGATCACCAAATTTCTCTTTCATATTGCTCCTAATAAGCACATAAAACTGTCAAAAAAATCGAAACCAAAGTCCAATTATTATGGACGTTATATGACATTAAGTGTTTCTGCTTCATTGAGGACTATTGAAAGGAAAAAGCTTAACACGGTTTAATGTACCTAATCAACGATCAATGATCACCAAATTTCTCTCATATATTGCTCCTAATAAGCACATGAAACTGTCAAGAAATCGTGGGTGTTTTGCTCATTTTAAAATGTTTCTTAAATAGTGGAGAAACGAGTTGAGAGTTAAGAGGAAGTATGCCGAGTGTAGCTCAACTTGGAGTCGAGGAAAGTTCTGGCTCCGCCCATCTCGAATGCCGTTGGTTAAGTCATTTCTCCAGTCAGTCCCAAAGCACACTGAAGGTCCAATGAAAATGTTTGTTGTCATTTGAATCTTGAATAACGGACTCTTAAGACTGTCAGCAGCACAGACCTTCACTTGTACATTTCACAGCATTTTCACAGAGCTTCAGTTTATTCAGTAGTCTTCCTACAGCATTGCATTGAGCTTAGTTCTTACTTAAAATCCAACAGCCTTTTTAAAGGCAATTTAATCCATCTTTTATAGCAACTTATTATAGAATAGACTAGTATAGTGTTAGGCCCATATAATTACAGTTAAGCCTATAGGCTACTGTATCTAATACAGTCTATATATGTGTATAACACATACTGTATAGAACGTTATTAAAGTCATTGTCCAATTTGCAAGCAAATTCTTGTTTTTCTTTCTTTGTTTAACATATCACAATTCAGTACAGTATTTCAGTATTACAGTTTTTCATTAAAATCTTTAGTATGGTTATGGCTTTCATGCAAAAAAAGAATTTACTTTGGGTGAAATAGAGACTATTCTGTGCGATTCTGAGAGGCACAAAGACAGTATTTTGCACGAACTGCCCCTGGATCCCAAGGTGGGTGATGTGTACCTTTATCGAAATTTGAAGGGAGGTAGATCAGATATGGACTTTCGTTTTGACCAAATGTCTTGGAAACAGAAGGGATCAAACTACCATAACATAAAAAAATATGGTGGTAGAGTGCTGAAGCGGTACTATCACATCAGGACAGCGCAGTTTAGCAAAGGTTCATCTCAATTCAGAAAAAATGTTTACTGTCTGCTGCAGCAAGGTGAAGATGTTAATTTGGGAAATTTGTATCTGATCCATTATTTGGGAGATGTGTCCATCTATGTGCCAATGAAGCATGGTAATGCAAAGTCAGATCGGGTGTTCATTCCCTCTAAAAAAGAGGTGTTTACAGAAATCCTACAAAATGACCAGGGGCAGGCTCTATCGAACATCTACCGATCCACCTTGTCTGGAGCCTCCAGTGGTAATGTGGAGCACATGCCTGTTAATAGCCCACGTAACCTCAAACAGGTCCAAAACATTGTGTACGCTAGCAGAAGTAAAGACAGAATCTCACCTGATGAAATGTTTAGTCTCCATGAGCTGGCATATCAGCTTCCAGGTTTCGTCTGGCACATTTCAAGTTTTCCTGACCTTCTGGTTTTTGCAGGGATACCAGAAATGATTGATTTAGCACGCACCAATTTGGTCAAAGCAATGAAATTTAACTACCCTCAAATGCTGAGTTATGACACCACATTTCAGATGGGTGATTTCTATGTTTCTGTGCTTGCGATGAGGAACACATCGCTTGTTAATGAGCCAGATGTGGGTTGGGGAACTACACCCTAAAGCGAGGGGTCCCTGTTGCTCTGAGGGATGTCAAAATGCCCTCATTCATTCCTTTAGAGAAAATAGTGGAACGAGTCAAGTCTGGTGTTAAAGGTGAGCAATGTAGTGTTGAAACAACTGCATCAAAGACTTCCTTAGCTAGAACTGTGGTTGAGATGGGCCTGGTGAGTCTGAGTGCATCTTCAGGGGTGTTCATAGTTAAAAGTCCAACAAATGAGTCTGTCCATGTTGTTCAAAGCACCTCCAGCGGCACAACATGCTCTTGTCCTAGTTCAGGGAAATGTTTCCACATCCTTGCTGTGGAAATGGCTACTGGGCTGCATTTACCCACAAAATGTACCTACAGTCTTTCTTTGCTGCGGAAAAGGGATAGAGGAAATGAAAGCAAATCTGGCAGGAAAAAATCTAGAACGAAGGACTACGATTATACAGTCAGTCCGGCCCCAGATTCAGTCCTTTCCCAAGTACAAGAACCTGAGCATGATAGTGATACTGAGAACAATACATTTGCTCCCTGGCTACATGTACAAACACCTGAGCCTAACTGGTCGTCAGTGTCTCGCAGAAGCCAGTGTCTTGCTCCCAAGATCTGGCTTGAAGGGGAGACAATTGAGCAGGCCATCGCAGGCTACATTTGTCAGGCAGCAAAAATCGACTCTGGAAATGGAAAAATGGTATTATGTGTGCCGACGTACATTTATCAGATGGCTGCAGTTTTGAATTTTGGCCCAATTTTGCAGTTATGCGCAGCACAAAGGGCTCTGAATTTTGACACGATATCGATGCCCTTCAACACCGATGTTCAAGGTTCAGGCTTACACTGGGTTCTAGCATCAGCCGATTTTAGGGATCGGGACATTTCCATCTACAATTCAATCCACAGCTCTACAACTGCAAACACTGCCTGCTCAACACTTCTCAAAGTTGTGGCCTATATTTTCACGGCTGCTGGAGAAGATTTTAAGGTATCTGATTGGACTGTTACAGACGTCATAAATGTCCCACAACAAAGTAATGGATATGACTGTGGTGTTTTTACTGTTCTCTATGCCTGTGCAATCATCAGGAACGATCAATTAGGGCCAGTGGACAGCCACAAAGCCAGACTATGGATCCACTCTCTCATTGAAGAGTACATGCCAGGGAAAGTCAGACGTTCAGGCCTCTCCCAAAAAAAACTATCACAAATGTATGTGCTCCAACTGAACTCAACCTAGGCATTTTCAACTATATGAGGTTCTTCCAGGCATTCATCGTCTTCGTCTTACAGGGTATCATCACCTTTTCTTGTTTGTTAAAAACTTGGATAAAGCAAGAGACCGTTACAATAAAAAAAGAAAAAAAAAAGAAGAGACCGTTACAAAAAAAAGAATAAAAAAAAGAAGAGACCGTTACAATAAAAAAAAGAATTAAAAAAAAGAATAGCAGTTTGTATTATAGTTTTATTTGTTTACTTTTTATCTAGGTTCAACTAGACCTCGACTCACATCCTCTTTTAGTTTTTTCCCCTATTCCCTCAAGCCCGAGGGGCCAGAATTGTTTTTGGTTACAACTCAACCAGTTTTGCATATGGCACGCAAGTATGAGTGACTTCCATCCTTACACTACAACTTTGCATCTTGCAGGGTTGGTAATCCCAGGGTAGCTATGTAGGGCACTTGCGCCTGGTAGTGCTAACTAGCCAATGGTGTAAATAGTTAATCAATATATCTATCTATCTATCTATCTATCTATCTATCTATCTATCTATCTATCTATCTATCTATCTATCTATCTATCTATCTATCTATCTATCTATCTATCTATCTATCTATCTATCTATCTATCTATCTATCTATCTATCTATCTATCTATCTATAATAACAGAGCAATGGGGTGATTTGAAGAAAGAGGACAGATGTGGACTAATTAGTAAGACCATGATTAGTTATTAAATGACATTGGTTAGTGTTCTATCATCTTGACTGTTGTCAACTTAAATGAGTGAGACACATATGCCTCAGTCTCCATCACATGCCTGAGTCTCTATTTCTGTATTAATGTCAATTTTGATCCAATGTGACTGCTGTTTCATGTCTACTATATTTTTTTCCGCTGTGGATATTATTGAGCTTGTAGAAGTTTTAACTCTTACATTCTGAACATCTCACACTGCCATTGCCCTATGTCATTTCTGAATCATATCACATTATCTGTCTCTCTTTTAAATGCCTATTAGGCTACAATGTCTATGTGTTTTATATATAATATAGAAATAAAATAACCCAGGCAGTCTCAGAGATGTTTAAATTAGTTTAGTCTAATTTGGTGATTACCGAGCGTTGTTTAGGTACATTAAACCGCGTTAAGCTTTTTCCTTTCAATAGTCCTCAATGAAGCAAAAACGCTTAATGTCATATAACGTCCATTGGACTTTGGTTTAGATTTTCTGATAGTTTTATGTGCTTATTAGGAGCAATATGAAAGAGAAATTTGGTGATCACTGAGCGTTGATTAGGTACATTAAACCGCGTTAAGCTTTTTCCTTTCAATAGTCCTCAATGAAGCAGAAACGCTTAATGTCATATAACGTCCATAATAATTGGACTTTGGTTTCAATTTTTTTGACAGTTTTATGTGCTTATTAGGAGCAATATAATAGAGAAATTTGGTGATCATTGATCGTTGATTAAGTACATTAAACCGCGTTAAGCTTTTTTCTCGCCATAGGCGCCAATGAAGAAGAAAACATTAATGTGAGATATCTTCTATAATCGTTGGATTTGGGTTTATTTCTTTTTACAGGCTTAAGTCTTCACGACAAGATATGGCCATGCGAAATTTGGTGATGATCCCTCGTTGTTTTCCTACCTTAAGCAACGTTAAGCTTTTTCACGTTAAGCGTTTTAGAATGTCCCTCAGTTTCACCTGCTGTTGTGCAAATAGAATAGACAACAGGTGGAAACTATAGGCAACTAGCAAGACACTGTTGTGCTATTACACACTGTTTAAAGTTATTTAATGTATAATAAAAACTCTTTGTCTGTTAGGTATTGTCTGGTGAATATCAATCCAAGGCCTGATATTGGGACAATAATTGAAAGGAATGATTTGAGCATTGCCGTTCTTTTAACAACAAACTCTGCACACATATAGAATAAATGAGTGACGACTTCTCTTCAAGTTCAAGAATTTATTAACATAAATAAATGAACATCCAGAGAACATCACTATAAAATGCTGTTTTGTCTGAATTAACACTATATTTCAGTCAATAAATGCTCTCTACTTGGCTAGTGAAACTTAACCAAAACTACTAAGCAAAATTAAGATAAAAAGAAGCTAAGGAAGTATGTACACACAAAAGAAACAAAAGGACAAAATATGGTTGATCACCATCATCGGAATGAGTCAGCGAATCCTAGTTCACTGAATCTACAGGTCCTTCTCAAAATATTAGCATATTGTGATAAAGTTTATTATTTTCCATAATGTAATGATAAAACTTGAACATTCATATATTTTAGATTCATTGCGCACTACCTAAAATATTTCAGGTCTCGTCTTAATACGGATGATTTTGGCATACAGCTCATGAAAACCCAAAATTCCTATCTCACAAAATTAGCATATTTCATCCGAAAGAACAGTGTTCTTAATACAAAAAAAGTCAACCTTCAAATAATTATGTAATTATCTCTCAACTTTCTCTTCACAATATCCCACAGCTTCTCTATGGGGTTCAGGTCAGGAGAGTTGGCAGGCCAATTGAGCACAGTGATACCATGGTCAGTAAACCACTGAGCAACAGTCCAGTGCTGCTTCTCTGTAGCCCAGGTCAGGCGCCTCTGCCGCTGTTTCTGGTTCAAAAGTAGCTTGACCTGGGGAATGTGACACCTGTAGCCCATTTCCTGCACACGCCTGTGCACGGTGGCTCTGGATGTTTCTACTCCAGACTCAGTCCACTGCTTCCGCAGGTCCCTCAAGGTCTGGAATCGGCCCTTCTCCACAATTTTCCTCAGGGTCCGGTCTCCTCTTCTCGTTGTGCAGCGTTTTCTGCCACACTTTTCCCTTCCCACAGACTTCCCACTGAGGTGCCTTGATACAGCACTCTGGGTAAAGCCTATTCGTTCAGAAATTTATTTCTGTGTCATACCCTCTTGCTTGAGGGTGTCAATGATGGCCTTCTGACAGCAGTCAGGTCGGCAGTCTTACCCAGTGGTGTAGTCTATGTGATACGCGGGTATACGCCGTATACCCACTAGAAAAGCTTGTGAATTTCCGTATAACCACTTAAAAGTGCCCAATAATACGTGACATCGTGTCTGTATCCTGCGCCAATTTCTTTATTAAATTCGCTTATAAACTCATCATTGCTCCTCTCCGATGCCGCTACCTGATGACATTCACTTCCCTTTACCCAAATCTCTCTGCTCTGTGATTAGTTTCTTATTCCGCTGCTTCTTTACGATTGGCTGGGGATGTAGGCGGGAGCAGCTTAGATTGGCTGGGGATGTAGGCGGGAGCATCTTAGATTTGCTGGGGATGTAGGCGGGAGCAGCTTAGGCAGACACACCACTAGTCGAGAGACGCAGCAGCAGTTATGTTACGAAAATGAAGCGAAAACAAGCTACACTTGCCACCGAAGTCATAGAGGCAGCCTCAGAGGAACCTGCCAGTTTGACGAGCGAAATCATCGACAGTAAGGCGCATGACAGCGTTACCCCTGGTGAGTGAAAGTAGTTTGTTTAAAAATTAGCCGAAGCTAGCTTAAGCAGCAACTGCGTCATCGGGCAGTCCCGCTATTTGCAGTAATAGGACAGTATTTTATTGAGTGCAAGTTTGCAGGACTAACATTAAATCAATGACTATTTAAAAAAAATATCTTTGAGTCAGTGTGTCATTGCTTAAAGGATAAGTTTCTTTTTTTCAACCTGGACCTTATTTCTAGGAGTATATACGTACACTAATTCCACAGTAACAATTCTGTATTACTCTGACTCCTACATGAGATATTTAGATTTTTTTCGCGATCAGCACCTATGTCCATATAATGGGAGGAAGCGGGGCAGCCAGAGCGGGCCTCTATATAAGGTATTATCTGCTGCAAAACTCGTTTAATTTCATCAAAACTTACTAATGAATGAACAAACGAGCCAGTATTAATCCAGGTGTTTCAGCAAATAATCAGACACACCTGGATTAATCAGTTCATCCAATCTTGAAAGACCGGAAACAAAGGTGCAGTATTAAGTTCAGGAAGTACTGGAGCTGTGCATAACACCCATTGTTACTGGGGTATTAGTGTACGTATAAACTCCTAGAAATAAGGTCCACGTTGAAAAAAAAATAAACTTATCCTTTAAACAATCAACCAAGTGCAATGCTCTTTTGTACTGTTGTGAAAATGCTTGTTTCCTTTTTTAGATGTGAGCTCCTCCTGGCTCGCAGTGTGGAGTGACAGCCAGGCTAGGGAATTTAAAAACAGACATCCTTGGTTAGAATAGAGGGAGAGAAAGTTAGGTAAATGCCAGATAAACACTGGAGCAGTTATAAAGATTAGTTCATCAAATCAATCTGTGCAGAAAAGTTTAGCAAAATATACGCATGGTAAACATTTTACATTAAACATCAATTAAAAAGTTTATTAGTATAATACATATTAAAGTCTGATAGTTTAATTGTCAAGTTTTAGTTAGTCATAGTGCAAAAGTGTAAGCAGTTAATTATGAATGTTATTGTGGATGTATTGATCCACCAGTAGATGCTATTAGTAATACAGGTCTCCTGTTAATCTTCTTGAACCTAGGAAGTATGTGACAACATGGTTAAGAAACCACCGCTCTGCAACAGAAACAAGAAGACAAAACATAAGGAGCCTCAAAACAAACATGTCTGGAACATTTTATAGACAGTTTTAACCTGCATAGTACTTCTGTACTTACATACTTAAGCATGTTTTGTTGTACTGTTTTATAGATTATACATCTTTTCAATACAAAGCCAACTGTAGTACAGTTTGTTATTCATTGATTCAAATGTAAGCAACTGAGAAATTAAGCAATGTTAAATATGCTCAAAAATAAAAAAAGGTCAATTACATTGCACTTACTGGCGTGCTTATTTCTAAGCACAGTATACCCACTACAATAATGTAGACTACACCACTGGTCTTACCCATGATTGGAGTTTTGAGTGATGAACCAGGCTGGGAGTTTTAAAGGCCTCAGGAATCTTTTGCAGGTGTTTAGTTTTAATTTGTTGATTCAGATGATTAGGTTCATAGCTCGTTTAGAGACCCTTTTCATGATATGCTAATTTTGTGAGATAGAAATTTTGGGTTTTCATGAGCTGTATGCCAAAATCATCCGTATTAAGACAATAAAAGACCTGAAATATTTCAGTTAGTGTGCAATGAATCTAAAATATATGAATGTTCAAGTTTTATCGTTACATTATGGAAAATAATGAACTTTAGCACAATATACTAATATTTTGAGAAGGACCTGTAAGTTAAAGAACCAAAGTTAATTTTAAAGAATGTGGAATGAGGTTAAATTAGCTCAACTAATTTTGAACATTTGGTATGTGTTTCAAACCATTTCAAACCACAATGCAAATTCCGAGCTAAACTAATATTATTTGTTAAAATAACATTTTAAAGAATGATTTGCTCAGTAACTTAGGATGTTGATTTTAGTAATGCGATTATTCCTCTGGGAAACTAGGGGTCGCTGTAGCGATTGGTTGCTAAAACCATAAAAATCAACATTGATGTTCCATATTAATGCGGTACTAATACGCATAGCACTATCGAACGATGGCAGAGCAAAACGAAACAAACCTTTTGTTTGAAACGAACCGTAGTTACACTGTATGTTATCCAGAAAGCTAATAGCCTTTATGCTAGTGGACATTCAGTGCTAATTTTTAAAAGCTTCAGCTCGATTTTGGTCGTAATGAGCAGACCGGAAAACACAAACATTAATATCCCATCAATGTATAAAACTCTTGTGAAAATATAGCGAATATAAATTTGTTATAAATGTAAAAAGACACTCGAATAACATCAGCATGGCATGGTTTCGAAGAAGCTAGCGGGAGCTATCATGTAAGCTCCATGTGTTTTTAAAAACACAGTGAAAACGTATTTAAGTAAACCGTTCTAAATAAACCATTTAACTTTCCCTGTTTATTTCTCTGCCACTTATATTGTATAAACAATTCTCTGCCTCTGTGTCAGTTGGGTTAATTTTGGGCATCCAGTTGGAAGCAGTTGAATTACACCAAGGGAAACCTGGCCCAACTAGGCTGACATACCCCCAATCTTTAAAAAAAAAAAGAAAAGAAATAAAAAACTTTGCGTATAAACGTGGATATAAACGGGATGCAAAAAAAATGAAGAAATAATTGTTGTTGGTGTGAAAGCTCAGGAATAGATGTGTGTGCGAGTGAAAAAAATGAACAAAACATGTGACTATTAAAATGTAAAATTTATTAATTTCAATGTCAATATGTAATACTGTGTCTCTTTGTTTAAGAGACAAAAAAAAATCGGCATGACAACAGATATTTATTTAAATATTTGTTTACACATTGTGTAAACATCAGGGCGTTATGAATAGCAATTTTGCCATTATTGGTCTAAGTTTAACATTTTACAGCACCAGGATGTTTTCATTCCAATTTCTGAAAAATGCTTGAAAAATAAAAAAATAAAGCTATTTTTTGTACAGGCATGTTTTTTACTTGTCATGTATTGCATAATTGCACATTAAAAATGCCCAAATAGGCTTTTACACTTTCAAAAATAAAAAGATAAAATCTGCAATTAATTTGCAATTAGTCTTGAGTTAACTATTGACATTGTGCAATTAATTGCGATTACATTTTTTAATCGTTTGACAGCACTAACATGAATATGCTGACACAAACATAATATTTTATGTGTGTGTGTACATTCACACGTTTCAACTAATAGCAGGAAAGTCTGAGTTCCCCAGCCTTCGTGTCTGCTCTCAATCATCACGAGAAATGTCAACTCTGTGCCCAAATCTGATAAGATATAGGTGAAGGCAGTCTACATCAGCATAATTAAAATTCAGCAAACATGCATCCACATCATTTACACAGCTACTACTACTTTATGAAGTTCTCTATGATGTGACTACCAGGATACGCACTAAAAACCTTGATGTACTTTGTATTATAATATCACTTCAAGAAATTCAAACATGACTTTGGACATGTGTCCCTGATGGATTCAGAGAGATGTGGTGGAGACACTGAGCAATCTCAGGTCATCTACTTTATGGCACCTTGCTGGATCAGAACATAGTGGTAGACGGTTCCTCTGTTAAATGCGGGATGAGAAATTGTGAAGATCCTTCATACCTGCAGCAATCAAGTTTCCTTTTTTATCCTTATCTTATCCTATTTCATCCTTTTTAAAATCAAAATGTAAAATCCAAATGAAGTTTGTTTGGTGCCTTAAAAACTCTGAATATACTAGCTTAAACCTGAACTTTAATAATTTGTGGTTTAGTCACAAGTTTTTCTTTTATGATATGATACAATTATACATTATTTGTTTAATATTTGTCAGACCCAACTCTGGTACATTAAAAAGTCACACTACACAGAACCCATTAAGAAAGTATATGAATTTCTGGTTTGTGGTGTCCAGTTTAAGTTTTGTTGTGTGTTTGAATAAAAAAACTGTGAAACACTGAAGCAGTTTTAATTTTTTTATTAAAGGCCAAGATCCCAGAGCAGGTACATCTGCAGAGAGAGACAGAAAACATATCTATCACAAAACTGAAAACAGAAACTGTCATGTTGTGTAGGCGAGGACCCAAATGCAGAGTAAAGTTGCAGTGAGATTTTAATAGAAAAACAAGTTACACTAACAGATGGAATCCAAAACAACAAATGACAGAAAAATAACAGCATACAGTAGGAGTAAGGAACAAAAATCAGCAACAACCTGAAACCTAATAGTAGGTCTTACTGACGTCATCTTAGGAAAAATCTAAGAATTTCCTGAATTTTAAGGTTTGTTTCCTCGGTCAGATAAGTTATTCACTAAGCATCTTAAGTCTTCAGAGAGTTTCTAAAGTGACACAATGTTAGGAGTAGTGAGGAGGACTTTTAGCGAGCCGAATGGTGTCTGAAGCAGGAAGATGGTGGAAACACAGTAAGCTGTTTGGCTGATCCATCACCTAAACAGTGGAGTATATGAGCACATAAACTTATTTAACAATCAGAGTTATTATCTAGATAAGATAAACTTTACCATCCCCAAAGGGGTTAAATGTCTAGCTTCAGAGGCCCGACCAGTTAAAGGCACGATTCTAGTACCATCATTTTATTAAGGATCAATCTATAATTGTGAAAATATTGGATAATCATGAATAAAGTGGAGGAATTTACAAATAATATATATAAAAGATGTGAGAAAGTATTTTCTGTATTGCACGTTAATTTCAATAGCCTATGGTGTGTAAAAGCACCTAGCCCCTTTGCAGATTTGAACTAGAAATAAGTAAAATGTTCTTAAAATGAGTGTATTTGTCCTTGATTTGAGCAGGTTAATAAGATGATTTGCCAATGGAAAGAGATTTCTCCATCATCTTATTTCAAGTGCAGGATGTCTAATTATCTTATTTTAGGGGTAAATTACTCATTCCATTGGCAGATAATCTTATTTACCTGGCCAAATCAAGGATAAATACACTAACTTTAAGAACATTTTACTTATTTTTAGATCCGTTTTTGCAGTGCTGTGATCCAGAGACCAATTTACCTTTCAGCACACAGCACACTCCTTTATTGTCCTCCCTGCGCT
Source organism: Fundulus heteroclitus (assembly GCF_011125445.2). Taxonomy (NCBI): domain Eukaryota; kingdom Metazoa; phylum Chordata; class Actinopteri; order Cyprinodontiformes; family Fundulidae; genus Fundulus; species Fundulus heteroclitus. The sequence continues at coordinate 496,848 of NW_023397011.1, forward strand.
GCCCTGACAAACGCACTGCTGTGTAGCTTTTTTTCTCCATTTTATGTTGGTCGTTCTGCCAAATTCTGCCACTTTATATAAGCAGGCAATCCCAGTGAAATGCTAACATTTGAGAGCACATTAATATCAGTGAAAAAGCAGTAAATGACTGGCGACTAAATATAACTAAGTAAATCAAAATAATGATATAAATAAGGTGCATTCAAATATTTTGATGCTGTGACAATAAATTTACTTGTTTCATCATCATGTCATTTCTTAATCCAGTCTAATCAGTAAATTTCTTTTTCCCTCTTGTACCATCAATCAATCACAACTCTTAGAAGACAGCGTCACACCTAGAAACGGGGTCAACCACAACTCCTCACTAAGATAACAAATGTTGCCATCTCCTTACTCAGAATCGCTCTTAGCAGCATCTGAGTCACTCTGAAGCCAAGATTCCCTGGTAAGAATTTTTAAGCTAAGATAGGAGCTCTCTGAGAGACACTGAAAATCCTTGTTAATATATGGGCACAGATCTGCTTAAACGCTGATAGGACAGGTAGAAAGAAAGCATGAGGAGCCGCTGGAGTGAATAACATTGAAAATGTTTTTGAATTTGAATCCCAAAAATGTACTTATTTCTAAGAATATCTAGCTCATGTGGTTCCTGGACAAGATACTCTCTACCCAACCTATGATTAGTCAGAGCATGTTTTAAGTGAGAAGAAACTCAACGAATATTAGCGAGACCTAATATTGTAGCCAATCAGTGTCAGTGCCATTTAAGATTTTATTTATGACCTGATGTTGACTGTAACATCACCTGTATTGTTCCTCTCTCCAACCTTGCAAATTCTCTCTTTATATGTCTTTATTTGAGTTATTGTTCTGATTTTTCCTTTCTCAAATGGATAGTGAATCTGCCCAGGGAAGTTAGAACATAAAACAAATGGCAGAAAATGTATTCAGTTACATATTGGATGCTTAGTCTGCTTGTGTTTCCTGTGTTTAAGAATTTTTATTTTTATTTATATCTTGCAGAACTTTCAACAGGGTGTTCCTGGGACATCTTTATCAGCATCAGAACCCCATAAAATGTTCGACCACCAGCTCAGGAAAATATTTGGAATTACAGCTGATCTGAAAATTTCTCTTCAAAAGATTGATGAAATGCCACAGACTAACTTTCCACAGACTAAACCCAGAGTTTCAGTAGATGGTAGTGAGTCGTTTAGAAAGGTTTTAAAAATTAAAGAGGTTTCTCTGCAGAACTTTTCCAGTCCAGATAAACTGGATGTAAAGATCCTAACTGAACATGAGCAGTCGCCATCTTCTCACACCACAAATCTAAAAAGTCCAGATATCAAACTGAACACAGTTCATCACTGTGTATCAAATAAGAACTGTTGTTCCAGCTTGGAAATGTCCTTTTTACATGAAGCTGAGTCTGTGATTGGTTATGTTGAACCCATAGATGAGGATTTCCCTGATGAAAATGACGTTCCTCAGTTACAGGACACTCTTCAGACGCAGACATGTGTAGATGTTAACACAAACGCGAGGAGAATGGGAAGGACAAGAAAACGCACCATGTGCCTGTGCTGTGTCCCAACTATTCTGCATCCTGTTATTAAATCAGCCACCAGCTTGGAAGAGGTGGAGAGGTGGATGTCAACAACAGACCTGATGACTAAAAGAGGAGGGCGAATAAAGGCTTCAAGGAAAAATGGAAGAACATCTAAGAAGACCAGCTACCCAAACTGTAAAGTACACAAGCCTCCTGCTAGCAACAGTTCATCAACAGCATCCACAGGCTCTGCAGGGTTAAAAAGACATGAGCAGATGAAGAGACACAATGAAGAGACACGATGAACATCAGGCAAAGAAGCACACAAATGACCAATACTAAGTGCTGGGACAGAAAAATGTATGCTATTTTCATCCTAGGCAAAAATAGACAGGAGCTTGACATTGTACTGAATTGAAGGAATAGTCATGGTCATGTCACATCTTCACTTTGTTTTTAAAGCCCTCTTTAAACTTGGAATATAAAATATGCAACATGTTTTTATATACATTTTGTATTGATACTGGTCTGTAGTTAAATATTTTATAATGCAAAAACAACAAATTTGTTACTATTCATTTTGAACTATTGTTTGAGTTCATTGCTTTTTTATTGTTTCTAATTGTTCATTGGATATTATTGAGCAGTGACTCAACATGTACTAACCTCAGAACTGTAACATGACAAACAGCAGTGGCCAACATGGCTGTAAATTGCAGTGCAGAATTGGCCCAGTCAGAGCTAAAACACTACTTTTCAGAGTGTTTTATGGAAATGTAAAGTTGTAGACAAAATTTGCCAGGGTGGGGCCAATGTCTTCACAGGTCACTCCAAATTTGTTAAATGGCCAATTTCACCAAAAGTGACAGACTCACTTTAAAATAATAAATGGTATATATGCTGTGGGCCAATTTCTTAAAAGATTTAGATATGAGGTGGACCTGTCATTTCTGTAAACAAAACTATTCATCATCTTTATTTTTTTAATATCACTTTTCACAGGATTTCATGAAATATATGTGATTGGTTAAACCTTAAACTCAACCTTCCACCTTTTAAATTTTGACTTATTTTGTGTTTTCAGTGACTTGTCTTCATCCAGTGTGATAAATATTATATTACTATTGGCCAATATCATATTTATTGTTGCAAGTAGAAACTCCTCTTTCTTGTGTATTACAGCTCCTTGAAAGTTGACTTTCAAATCAACTTTCAAGGAGCTGTAAGACTGGAAAACAGCTCTGACCACCAGCCTTCAAGTCACTCAGTAGAAGTACAATGTTTTGTCATTTGTCATCGCAACATACATTCCCATAAAAATGGGTTCTCTGCATTTAACCCATCCCCTTGAGAAGCAGTTGGCTATGCCGAGGGCTCCTGCAAGTGCGGTATTTCCCCCACAGACCACCAGGGCGGCCGAGAAAACCTTTGTTCGACCTGAAATGACTCATTTAATCATCCAAAACAGTATGGAACACATTAATTAACCGAAAAATGTTGCATAGTATGCCTTTAAGGTGGCAGGGTGATTTTAAATGGAGAGTAGGCCTACAGATCTTTTTACAATCAAACATAAAAATATTGATGTTTTTTTTTTTATTGAAGAAAAGGTACCGATCCGTTGTGGTGAAGAGAGAGCTGAGCCAAAAGGCGAAGCTCTCGATTTACCGGTCGATCTACGTTCCTACCCTCATCTATGGTCACGAGCTTTGGGTCATGACCGAAAGAACAAGATCCCAGATACAAGCGGCTGAAATTAGTTTTCTCCGTAGTGTGTCTGGGCTCTCCCTTAGAGATAGGGTGAGGAGCTCAGTCATCCGGGGAGGACTCAGAGTAGAGCCGCTGCTCCTCCACGTCGAGAGGAGCCAGTTGAGGTGGCTCGGGCATCTGGTTAGGATGCCTCCTGGACGCCTCCCTGGTGAGGTGTTCCGGGCACGTCCCACCGGGAGGAGGCCCAGGGGAAGACCCAGGACACGCTAGAGGGACTATGTCTCCCGGCTGGCCTGGGAACGCCTTGGGATTCCTCCTGAGGAGCTGGCCCAAGTGGCTGGGGAGAGGGACGTCTGGGCCTCCCTACTGAAGCTGCTGCCCCCGCGACCCGACCCCGGATAAGCGGAAGAAGACGGATGGACGGACGGACGGACGAAAAGGTACAACACAAACTCGTGGAGGACAAACAAATAAAAGGAACCAAATGCTAGGGGGCAGCACAAATACAAAAAAGAAACAGTTATTTGAATGTGTCCTACACATTTAAATGTGGTGGAGTGGTGGCCAAGTGGGCAGAGCATTGTGTTTGTGTCCCTGAGATTCTGGGTTCAACTCCCGCAGACTGTCACTTTGGCTCCCTGAGCAAGACCCCTAACCCAAGATTGCTCCCCGGGCGCCGCTCAGTGGCAGCCAACTGCTTCTCAAGGGGATGGGTTATATGGCGGTAGCGTCTCGCCAACATAAAAAAAATAAAATAAATAATAATAATAATAATAATAATAAAACTGGCGAGGCCGCGGCGGCCGCGCCTCGCCAAGATAGCGCTGCGGGAAGCTTGATGTTCATACTTTCACTGTGTTAGTCATTGTTTGTACTGCCGTTTTTTCCACTTTTCGTTGCATTCGCCTGTCTGCTAAGCTCAAAACAACCGCGCCTGGCTTGACGGAGAAACCAGAACAGCTGAGCATCTTTACGACAGTGCACTTTTACTTTCGCCCTCTGGGGGAGCCTCGCTGGAAAATCAACCCCGGTTGCATAGTATACCTTTAAATGACTGCTCACCAATTTTTGTTTCTTAGAACTAATATGGTAGCTATTTTTACTTATACCTTTTTAACTTTTCTATTTTACTTTTGACATATGAAATGGCTTTTAACCTTCCCCAGTATTAGAGCTGAAAATTACCGTCTGTTCACTGGGCACAGCCTCCACCAAGGATACGACTGAGTTAACAGCTGTAAACAGTTGTAATGTAGGCTGGCCTTTAGCAGCTGGAGTATGTCAGGTGTGGAAGGAGATATGCAGAGGAGGAAATTGCGTGGGCCACAATCTTTTATTATTTTTATAATGCCTATTTACATAAAGTGCACGTAACAAAAGAGCAAATGCAATAGAGGTTAAGGGAGCAGTTTGTCTTCTCTAGTAGCAGAACCGGAAATAATGAAAACAGGCGGCATAAATATTGTCTCGCTAACTAGCTAAAACCACTAAAACTCCCAGGGATGTAGATGTTGAGATAAGTACATAAAACTAAATACTAAAATCTATGTATAAATCTAAAACCTTCCATAAACCATAACCACATCCATAAACCATATAAAACTTCAAGCTATAAAATCCTAAATAAAACACCTAAAATAAATGGAAACCCCATAAACCACTAACAGCTCAACTGTATCTCACTGAGGCTTAAGAGACATCACCAAAGGAAAATCTATATTCTTATTTTGTAAGGGTGAGAAAGCAAATATTATTCCTCTGCAAGAAAGTCGTCCAAACTGCAAAGCAATAAAACCTCTTCTGTTTATTGTTTTGTATTGTCCGAACAGGCCCTTACTCTCATTTTTTAAATCATTTCTCAAACTTCTTATCTGATCTAGTGTTAAACACTGACAAGGTTATTATAGTGGGGGATTTTAACATTCATGTTGACACAGAATGTGATAACCTTACCGTAGTCTTTAAAACTATTCTAGATTCAATTGGTTTTGCTCAAAATGTGCATAAACTGACACACTCTTGCCTTTATACTTTGAACCTTGTGCTGACATATGGCATTTATTGTGAAGAATTAACAGTATTACTTCACAACCCTGTCCTACCTGAGCATTTTTTTATAACGTTTAAGTTTAATATAACTGAGTTCTCCACCCCCAAAAGAGGCTTTCATTACAGTAGATCTTTATCAGATAATGCTGCATCAAACTTTAAAGAGTCTGTCCCCCTTTTAATATCCTCAGTATTACAGATATGCTCGGCAGCAATGTTGTTTCTTCCCTTTTACAAATTGACGCCTTTGTTGACTGTATCACTTCCTCTTTGCGTTTTGCATTAGACAACGTAGCCCCCTTGAAAAAGAGAGTGATTATTCACAGGAAGCTGGCTCCCTGGTTTAATTTAGAGCTGTGTTCTTTGAAGCACAATGTTTGGAAATTGGAGAGAAAAAGGCGCTCTACACATAAAGAGGAATCCTACCTAATCTGGATAATCAGTCTACTGTTGTATAAAAAGACCCTTCGCAGAGTTAGAGCAGCATATTTTTCATTAATAGAGGAGAATAAAAATAATCCTAGCTTTCTCTTTAGTATAGTTGCCAAACTTTAACAGAGTCATAGCCAGACCTCTCAACTTTTGTGTTGAGTGATATTATGTTAATTTTCAGGTGGCGGGGCGGAGCTGGGGGCATGACTAGGGGCGGGGCTGACTGGACCCTGGAAGAGCCGGTCCAATTAACATGGTATTGTTCAGTTAGTGGGTTAAACAGAAAAAAACACATCATTGTTCAAATGATACTGAATAAAATAAAGTAGTTTTAAGTTATTGACTATTATTACATCTATGGGTTAGATTATCAGTGAAGATCTATAACCTCATTGGTGAATGAGGCTGATTTTCATCAAGCCTGTATGGTCCAACATTTTTCCCTCAGCTGCAACATTTGAAATACACAAGGGTTCACACTGCATCTTTACGCATGATCCAGCTGCTGATGTATTCCCTCTTTTCAGATCCATGCACTTCTAGCCTGTTAAAGTTTATAAGCATTATCATCACCTCTCACAGTGACAGGTTTCTCATCTCAGTCCCCTCGCTGACCAAACAAATCACCTTTATGGCGCAGGGCACTCTGGTGCGTAAGTATGCAAGCCAAAGGCTGAGTTTAAAGTTGTTCTCTGAGCGCGTTTTGTTTGTGGTCGGAGTGGACAGAATAATACTTTCTGTTCGCTTTTAGCCCACTAATAGTCTTAAATGTGGAATCCTATAGGAAATATAGTACTTTTTATACATTGCAATCCCAGGATTGGTGCAGCTTTTCAAGCTCTGCATCTCACTGGTTCCTAAGTGACAGTAGAAAAAAAAAACTTTTTTTGGTAATGTCTGGTATCAGCATAATTTATACGTAATGATATAATTTTGAGGCTTTGAGGTAGGCGGATTTTACCTCCATTGGTGCGCTGCACGCGAGGGATAAACAGTGGGGGAAATGCATAAATAAAGACTGTAAAGGGCTCATTAGAAGGTAGTCAAGTATGAGCATGTGATGTTAGTGAAATGCGTGTGTCACACGGTCAATGCGTGAGAGTTGAAAGCCCTGGTCATAGCTCTGTTAAGAGAAAATCTTATTGTTGATAAGAGTATGATGGATGATTTATGACCCCAATCATTTCCGGTCTCCCTTGATTTCCGGCCCCCCCTTGATTTCCGTTCCCCCTTCCCCATACCCCCCCCCCCCCCCCAAACAAACACCCACTCAGCCCCTCCCTTACCCATATTATATAATTATAATTCATTATATTATCGTGATTATTTAATTATGTCTAATTATTTAATTCTTTTAATACACACAGTTATTTAACTCTAGTATAAAGATCAATTCAGTCCCTCCAAACCTTTAGTTTGGAGGGACAACAAAAAGCATCTTCATCTTGTACTGGACAGTGTCTTATTGACCACGACCTCACTTTCACAAGATCTTTTGGGGGGTGGAGTTTTGTCAAAAGAGCACCCTTGTGGGCTTGGACGCAGCAGGAAAGGAGGATATGAATCAGAATGCACAGATTCGTGCCGGGCGTTATCTTATCATTTCATACATCTAAGAGCAAAATCATCCCTTTCAAAGAGCATGACACATCCTTTCATTGTTAGTTAGTAATCAAAACACCAAGCCTCACTGTTATATTAATCAACAGACTGACTGGTCAGCGCAGGTCACCAGCAGGTCAGTGGATCCCACCGCATTTCCTGGTTAGGTAGGGAACCAAACAGGAAACGTCCCTGTTATCTCAATAAACCACTGACTGCCGCAGCTCAATAAAAATCCAAACGGTCAGTGAAAGTCATTACGCTGGTGTAAGTCATGCCTTTCTTATCCTATAACTCTCTTGGTAAAAAAAACAGCAACTATATTTTAACTAACTCTGAAGGCAGCCATTTCTCTACAGATGGTACTAATATTTGTCCTGTCACCTGTACATGTCCTAACTAAGGCTCTTATAAACTATTATTTTAATAAATGATTATTCTAATGATTATTCAGACAATTAATCATGTAATCGATAAAAATTTACAAATTCTGATGATTCTTAACATAAGTACTTAAGCTTATTGTATGAGTAATAGAAATGAAAAAATTCTAATTGGTGAATAATTCACTTTGAATAACAAGGATAAATCTCCAACTAAAAAAGTTCTAGGATCAAAATGTTAAACGTTCAGCCCTTTCTGGTTGACTTAACAGTGCAGATGCCTCTGTAGTGAAAATAGTCACAAAAAAGTATCAAGTTCCACTTGTACATTACATTCTGTTTTTTTTAGATTAGAATATATTTTATTCTATTAATATAAAACAGAACCTTCTAGTGTACTGCAGGGGCAAAGTTAAACTAGGTTTTTTTTAGTCGACAAATGATAATCTAATGATAATGACACATTTATCAAATAAAGTAAACCTCTAGCTTAAACTAAGGCATGATAAATACTACCTTTTTCATATCATTTTGACCAAGTTTAAACAGAATAGAAATAGCTGAACCGTCCCACAGTGGGGAAATTCAGGTGTGAAAGTGGCAAAAACAGGAGGGGCTAGACAGCTGACTTACAGACAAAACTGATTAAAATGGAACACAGCTCAATTTAAAGTTAAGCCGTACAGCAGAAGGAAAAAGAAAAACAAACTGCAATTATTAATACATAAGGCCTAGTCAGAAAGAAATGAAGAAAAAAACAAGTTCATTTGCAGAATAATGTAATATTTTAAACATATTTTGTTACATAAATTAACAAAAACTGCAAAGACTTTCTCCACAGAACAGAACCAGAACCAAACTTTGCTCTAAATATATTGCTCTGATAAGACTCTTCAGGTTTTTGACTGGAACCTGCTCATTCTGCTCCACCTTGTTGTCTCCATCTTTAAACAAAAAACGACATGCTTTGATTTCGCCTGTCCCCCATAGTTTATTTTATAGAACACAGGGTTTCCCCAGAACTTGGGCTAATCTTTGCAGTAGGTGTCTTGGTAGGTTGAGAGGTGTGTGCGGTTAACTGTGGCGGGGGGATTTTTACCAAAACATTGCTTTTTCATCATTAAAAACATCAGAACAGTTTAGTGTTGTACCAGACAAGTAAAAGTTAGGTAACCAAAGTAAGTTTTGTTTAGTTTCCAAACACATCTAGACCCAGTACCATTAGTTCAGACATTTAGGTGAACATGTGGAAGGGTGTTAGCCTGTATAAGGTTCGACCCTGTCTAGAGCGGCAAAAACCCGACAATAAATTCACGGCTTTTCACCAAATTGTTTGTTTTAATTTTTTTCTTCCAAAATTCACTTCCACGATCAGTGTATGTAAACTTCTGACTGGAAAAATACCAGGGTATGTTGTCCCAGTATAGGTGAAACCAAAGCGCACCAACTATTTTTAAAAATATGTAAGCGGTTTTGATTGACTAATTAACTTTTCTACTCCTATTTTGAAAAGTCAACAGTTACACCCTTTTGGGTCCTTTTTATTTTTTGCATTATTTGTTGGTATTTCAACTTTATGTTCTCTCTGTTTTGTTTTTTCTCTTCATAGTAGGTACATCTACCCTGGCATTCTGTTTAGCTATGACGCCATTACCCTCTTTAACTTAGAAACCATTTGTGGATCAGTGTTTCTGTGTTGTTTTTGTGTTTCTGCTTCTGCCAGATTGATAGTGTTAGTAAAATTGTATTTTATGTAGATATATGGAAAAATATCAAATTTAAACTTGAAAACCTACAATACGAGTGTGGATAGTAACTATATTTGACACCCTAAGACGTCAAATAGGTCAGGGGTGTGTGTGTGTGTGTGTCACTTTATGACATATATGCTATAAAAACACACCAGGTATTATTCCTTTGGGGTAATCTTGCAAAAAATATTTTATTGTTAGTTTTTGAATCTGTGTTGGGTAAAGAGGATGGATAGTATAAAGTTTATGAGGTGTCTAATTTCAGTGGTTAAAAAACCTGCTGATTTGTTTACGAGCAATGTTTACGAATGTCACCCAAATTATTTATTTTATGGCATTAATTGTTTGCATTTGGAGGACCTAGTTGCAAGACACCGCGTGCTAAAGTTATAAAGGATTGTTCATTTGAAACTGAGATCAGAATTGAGTGAAATAATGAAAAGAATATCTGGTATAGTGAGATTTTACAACAGTGACAAAAAACTATTTTACACTTTATTTTATCATATAGCTTTTACTTTATGTGAAAATTTACATAAAATATTATAAATAAATTATAAAATCTGCCATTACATTACTCAAGGAACTTTTTAAACTACACTTAAATCATTTATATATACATATAGTCTCATCATTTAATGTTTTAAATATTTTGTTTATCCACAGTAAAGTCTTTCTCACTGTGTGAACTTTAATTGATGTTTAATTAAGTTAGGTGTGTTAGAAAACCAGAGAGCAAAAGTTCTAACATCAAGTCAGAACCTGACAGTGCACTGGAAAGTTTTCACACCCCATCCACAAGGTCAGACCTTTTTATCTATCAGCTCCAGCTTTACGTGCAAGAGATCGCTATCACTCCAACACAACTTCTTCTTGTTCCTTATTTGGCACAAAGGCAGTTTTTTCTTGGAAAAAGACAAGAAAAGGTACACATTTTAAATCCCATGATAAATTTATTGAGAGCGGAATAAAGGTAGAATTCAAAGTAATAATTATACAGAAAAGATGTGTTAACAAGAAATCCCATGACAGTGGATAACATGTTAGGTGATAAGGAAATTTCAATAAAATTTTATTTATATAGCGCCAATTCATGAAACGTGTCATCTCAAGGCACTTTACAAAGTCAAGTTCAATCATATTATACAGATTGGGTCAGATTATACAGATTGGTCAAAAATTTTCCTATATAAGGAAACCAGTTGATTGCATCAAAGTTCCGACAAGAAAAAAAAAAAAGTCCCGACAAGCAGCATTCACTCCTGGGGAACCGTAGAGCCACAGGGAGAGTCGTCTGCATTGTACATGGCTTTGCTGCATCCCTCATACTGAGCAAGTATGAAGCGACAGTGGGAAGAAAAACTCCCCATTAACGGGAAGGAAAACCTCCGGCAGAACCGGGCTCAGTATGAACGGTCATCTGCCTCGACCGACTGGGGTTACAGAAGACAGAGCAGAGACGCAACAAGAGAGACAAAAAAGCACAGAAGCACACATTGATCCAGTAATCTGTTCTACATTAGATGGTATTGCGGGTGAGCCATCTTCTCTGGATGATGTCACAGTTAACAGAATGCCAGACCAGGTGTACCTACTATGAAGATAAAAGAGAGAGAACAGAAAGTTAAAGCAGAAATGACAACACACAATGCATAATTGAAGAACAGTAGAACTCTATAGAGTGAGAAAATTAGATCCTGATGTCCTCCAGTAGCCTAAGCCTATAGCAGTAAAACTATAAAGATAGCTCAGAGTAACATGAGCCACTCTAGTTATAAGCTTTGTCAAAAAGGAAGGTTTTAAGATTAGTCTTAAAAGTAGACAGAGTGTCTGCCTCACGGACCAAAACTGGGAGTTGGTTCCACAGGAGAGGAGCCTGATGGGTAAAGGATCTGCCTCCCATTCTACTTTTAGAGACTCTAGGAACCACCAGCAGACCTGCAGTCTGAGAGCGAAGTGCTCTGTTAGGAACATACGGGGTAATCAGAGCTCTGATATATGATGGAGCTTGATTATTAAGGGCTTTATAAGTTAGAAGAAAAATTTTAAATTCTATTCTTGATTTAACAGAAAGCCAATGAAAGGAAGCTAAAATTGGAGAAATATGATCCCGCTTGTTGATTTTCATCAGAACTCTTCCTGCAGCATTTTGGATCAGCTGAAGGCTTTGAACTGCATTTTGTGGACTTCCTGATAGTAAAGAATTACAATAGTCCAGCCTTGAAGTAACAAATGCATTGACTAGTTTTTCAGCATCACTCCTGGACAGAATGTTTCTAATTTTGCCGATATTCCGGAGGTGAAAAAAGGAAACTCTGGAAACCTGTTTAATATGGGATTTAAATGACATGTCTCGGTCAAAAATAACACCAAGATTTTTTACCTTATTCCCAGAGGCCAAGTTAATGCCACCCAGATTAAGTGATTGGTTAAGAAGTTTATTTTTTGAGGACTCTGGCCCAAAGATTACAACTTCGGTCTTGTCAGAATTTAAATGCAGGAAATTTAAAGTCATCCAGCTTTTGATGTCATCAAGACATGACTGCAGTCGAGGTAACTGATTGGATTCATCAGGATTTATGGATAAATATAGCTGAGTATCATCAGCATAACAGTGGAAATGAATCCCATGCTGTCTGATAATTTTGCCGATCGGAAGCACTTATATAGTAAATAGAATTGGTCCAAGGACTGAACCCTGTGGTACTCCACAGGTGACCCTAGAGTTTGAGGAAGATTTATTATTAACATGAACAAACTGGAATCTGTCCGACAGATAAGATTTAAACCAGCCTAATGCTTTCCCCTCAATCCCTACAGTATGTTCAAGTCTTTGTAGGAGAATATTGTGATCAACTGTATCAAATGCAGCACTGAGATCTAACAGGACAAGTACAGACACAAGTCCATTATCTGAGGCCATGAGAATATCATTAGTGACCTTCACCAGAGCTGTTTCAGTGCTATGATGAGCTCTGAAGCCTGACTGAAACTCCTCAAGTAGGTCATTGCTTTGTAAATGTTCACAAAGTGGATTAGCAACTACTTTCTCAAGAATTTTAGATAAGAAAAGATTAGATATAGGTCTGTAGTTTACTAACTCATCTGGATCAAGAGAAGGTTTCTTAAGTAAAGGTTTAATAACAGCCACTTTAAAAACCTGTGGTACATATCCATTTACTAAAGATAAATTAATCATGTCTGAAATAGTGCCACTGATCAAAGGGAATATGTCCTTAAACAGCTTGGTTGGGATTGGGTCTAACATGCAGGTAGAAGGTTTAGATGAAGCTAAAATTTTAGATAGCTCAGAAAGCTCTACTGCTTCTAAACAGTTCAAACACTGCGCAGGTTCTAAAGATTCCTCCAATGCTGCCTCACTTACTGAGGACGAGGTAATCATGTTTGGGAGGATGCCAATTATTTTATTTTTAATGGCATCAATTTTATTTATGAAGAATCCCATAAAATCGTTACTACTAAGAGCTAAGGGAATGGATGGATCAACAGAGCTGTGGCTCTGGGTAAGTTTGGCAACTGTACTAAAGAGAAATCTAGGATTATTTTTTATTCTCTTCAATAATGATGAAAAATATGCTGCTCTAACTCTGCGAAGTCTTGTTATACAACAATAGACTGTCCCTCCAGATTAAGTAGGATTCCTCTTGGTGTGTAGAGCGCCATTTTCTCTCCAATTTCCTAACATTGCGCTTCAAGGAACGCAGCTCTGAATTAAACCAGGGAGCCAGCTTCCTGTGAATAATCACCTTATTTTTCAAGGGAGCTACATTGTCTAATGCAGAACTCAATGAGGAAGTCACATTGTTAGCAAAGGTATCGATTTGTGAATGGGAAGAAACAGCATTGCTGCCATCTACAGGGCATTTCTGCAATGCTGAGGATATTAAAAAGGGGACAGACTCTTTAAGTTTTGATACAGCATTATCTGATAAAGATCTACTATAATGGAACCCTCTTTTGGGGGTGGAGAACTCGGTTAGATTAAACTCAAATGTTATTAAAAAATGATCAGATAGGACAGGGTTGTGAGAGAATACTGTTAATTCTTCACAATCAATGCCATATGTCAGAACAAGGTCTAAAGTATGGAGCTGAGAGTGCGTCGGTTTATGCACATTTTGAGCAAAACAAATTGAATCTAGGATAGTTTTAAAGGCTACACTAAGGTTATCACATTCAGTGTCAACATGGATGTTAAAATCACCCACTATAATAACCTTATCAGTGTTTAACACCAAATCAGATAAGAAATCTGACAACTGATCCAAAAACTGAGTGTAAGGGCCTGGTGGACGATACAAAACAACAAACAGAAGAGGTTTTATTGCTTTGCAGTTTGGATGAGGGTAACTGAGGGTTAAATGTTCAAATGAACTGTAATTATTAGTTGGCCTGGGACTAATTAATAAATCAGACTGAAAGATGGTTGCCACTCCTCCTCCTCTTCCCACAGATCTGGAAATGTGGAAATTTGAATAACTGGAGGGGGTTGACTGATTTATACTAACGTAGTCCTCTTGTAGCCAGGTTTCTGTGAGACAAAACAAATCAATCTGATTATCAGAAATCAATTAATTAACTAACTAAGTCTTTGGAGGGAGAGACCTTATATTTAATAGACCACATTTAATTCTTTTATTTTTTGGTTCAAAGTGATCCGTATGGATTTGTATTAGATTTTTATGATTTGTTCCTTTTAGATCAGTTTTTGATCTGTTAGGTTTTGGCCGTGGGAAAGACACCGTCTCAATAGGGTAATGGGTGGGTAACAGTACAGAAGCTGCAGAGAGGTGTGTTAAACTACGGCTCTGCTTCCTGGTCTGGACCCTGGGTTGTTAGCATTTAGGAGAACTAATAAATCCGGCCAGATTCCTACAAAGAAGAGCTGCACCATCCAAAGTGGGATGAATGCCATCTCTCCTGATCAGACCAGGTTTTCCCCAGAAAGTTCGCCAGTTATCAATGTAGGCCACATCGTTTTCTGGACACCACCTAGACAACCAGCGGTTGAATGACGACATGCGGCTAAACATGTCATCACTGGTCAGATCAGGCAGGGGACCAGAGAAAATTACAGAGTCCGACATAGTTTTAGCAAACTCAAAGAGGGAAAAATATGCTTGTAAGATTACCAATAATACCCGGACATTTAAGACGGTCTTAACTATGAAATTAAAAGCTCACATTTCTGTGAGAGGATTATTTTCTGTTTCTGCTTTTCGGTCTATTTAATGTCAGACCTGTAGCCCAACGAATTAAGTTAAATACATTCAGGCTAAAATATCTCAGAAGGCAACATATTATGCCTGGATCTAAATAAATTCAAAAGCAGATTTTGACATTTATCATCGGCATCTATCTGTCTGAAGAGGGTATCATGCCATTTTATCTTTTCTTTTCAGACCACCAGTGACCAGGACAATATTATTCCAAGAGTACACAAACAGCTCATCCAGGAGGCCACAAAAGAACACAGAACATCTCAGGCACTGCACCTGACTTGTTTCAGTTAAGTTCAGCAAAAGTGGATTTATTGTTATTTTTTTTGGAAGATGTGCATCCTGGCAGGTTTCATGTAAAACTAACATTTCAGAAAAAGAACTATATACTCAATCAAATCTGGTGGTGGTACTATGATGGTTATTCTACTCTCTAAAATAAGACCGAGGCCAACTTGCAATGGGAGATCCTACCAGAAGTAAAGATTGTCTGGAAAACATAGTTCTCAGAATCATAGCAGATCCCACAAACCCCTCCACCATTTTAAGGCGGTGAACATGATTCAACAGAGGTGTGATATAAGATAGAGATTTGACATAATGACCTAATTACTAAATTGATAATAAAAACTAGATTTTGTTTCTTTTATTCTGCAATGTTGCCCTTACTGCAGAGCCTTAAATTCTTAATTTCTGCTTTGTATGTTGTACCTTTGTGTCGGAATCTTTCCATTTACATTTGACTTTGCAGTTGTGGCACTCGAATTTCTCAATGAGGCAGAATAAAGCCTATTTCAATTGTATTCTATTCTATTTTTTTTGTATTTAACGTTTCAATCCTCATAAAAGGTATTTATAGTTTTTTATGTTATTAATTACGATATGAAGACGTCTAGGAATTTTCCACTATCCTATACACTGCTTTTTCATTATTTTCATGATTTGCAAAACTGCCAAAAGTAACATTTGAAATACCAGATTATTATTATTCATCATTTACTAAAGCATAGATATAAATCATTACTTTGCACAGGTAATGGAATTGAGGCTTTAATTAGCAACACAGTTCAATAACAGTCAATCTTCTTCTTGGAAACGAATCTGAAAGCAGCAATTAGTCAACTCGGCTCACCTGTGAACCTGTCGACATATACCTGGAAAGGAGGGTCCACGTCCAAAGGAGCCAGTCGAGGTGGCTCGGGCATCTGGTTAGGATGCCTCCTGGACGCCTCCTTGGTGAGGTGTTCAGGGCACGTCCCACTGGGAGGAGGCCCAGGGGAAGACCCAGGACACGCTGGAGGGACTGTTTCTCGGCTGGTCTGGGAACGCCTTGGGATTCTCCCAGAGGAACTGGCCCAAGTGGCTGGGGAGAGGGACGTCTGGGCCTCCCTACTGAAGCTGCTACCCCCGCGATCTGACCCCAGATAAGCGGAAGACAACGGCCGGACGGATGCAGAAAAAAACTATGTCTCATAGGTATGTAGACGTGAACAGAATAAGTATTTGTTGCATTTTTTGAAAAGGTGGGGGAACTCTGTCTCCACAGACAGCCACAGGCTAAATGTTTGTATTTACTGTTTTTTCTTTTCCTCATGTCACTCTCCCCTTAGGAGGCGGCAGAGCTCTTTGAGCACGACGAAATTGAAAAGTTCTTCTAACCACCCTTGACCCATGCACTCCCACCCCTACCACTTTTCCCCAACACATCGACACAGTTCTAGTTTTCTATTAATAACACTATTGATGTATTCATTTTATTAATCTTAGGATATACTAAAAGTGAGGAGAGGCACATTCCTGGCTTTTACACTTGATTTTCTAATTTCATTTTGATGAGATGTACTGATTTTTATCCACAAGCAAGAAATGTTCCCAGATTTGATTTCAGAAATCTGGTCACCTTATAAAATACCAATATATGTTCTTGCTCTAACCTCTAGATGAAAAAAAAAATCATTTTGATACAATTAGCAATTTTGCATTACAGTTTTACAAAAGCACATGGGGCCATTTGCCTTTGTCTAGCACGCTAGCACGTGCTAGTCATTTGCTCTTGGCTAGCAAGTTTCACACAAATTTCACAATCGATATTATGCTCAAAAAGTCCTAAAATCAAATATATGTTTTTGCTCTTACCTCCAGAATGAAGCAAAATATGAAGAATGGAAAAATGCTTTCAAATGAGCTGATAAGGCGATTGGGTGGCTTACAGTTACACTGCTCGCTACGGTAGAAGGCTGGCTTCTGACTCGATATTTTCTTTTCCCGGGTCTAATCCCGGGAAAATATGGGCGGAGTCAGTTAAAACCGGCTGCAGAAAAAATAAAGAGCATCTCAAATTTCAAATCCTTATAAGGTCCCAAGAAGACAAAATCTTGAAATTGGCAGGATCAGTAAAGCACTATAAAAGGAATAAACAGCCCAACTTTCAACTTTGTAGGTTGATTACAGCTCCGGCAGTGGACGCAGGGATTTCCCATTGTTTTTCAATGGAGCCAAGTTGCAGTGATAAATGGACCAATTTACAGGCTTCAAGGTTGAGCTGAACGGTCATGCATGGTGTTAGTGGTGTTCCGTGATGTGCCGAGGCTTCGAGGCGTGTGTCGAGTAATGGAGGGGGCATTTCCGTAATGCGCATATCGAAGCTTGCTTCAGTTAGGGGAGGAGCCGAAAACGATGACGGGGAGGGAGGGAGGGAGGGAGGGAGGGAGGGAGGGAGGGAGGGAGGGAGAGAGAGAGAGAGAGAGAGAGAGAGAGAGAGAGAGAGAGAGAGAGAGAGAGAGAGAGAGAGAGAGAGAGAGAGAGAGAGAGAGAGACTAATCGCTCTCAGAGGTAGATCGCTCTAGAGAGAGAGAGAGAGAGAGAGAGAGAGAGTCACATGTTATTACACAACATGCCATATCACATGACACTACTATTTTGGGAATAATTACACACAGACAATACATTCAAACAATATTTTATTATACACATATGTGTATACATAATTTATGTGGACAAATGATTTCGTCCTACACCTTTTGTGAAGTCATTCCCAAGAGCCATAATAGACAAAAAATCAATGCATCGCACGTGTTAAGGTACAGCTGGCTGTGATTATACACCTGGCCAGTAGGTGGTTTTGTGTGCACATGAAGCTTCAAGAAAATAACCCTTTCTTGAACCAGTTGCCTCAAGTGGTTCAATGCCTCATGAGGTCACCATCACTATATGGTGTCATTCCTCTTATCTGGTCAGCCCCTTCTAATACTACCATGCATTCCTGCAGCGGAAAATCCTACGTGCAGCAAGACGCCAAAACAAGTGCAGCACTGAAAGCGCAAATCAAAGCTCCGCCCCTACTGCAGGAAAAGTTTGCGTGTGACATCACGAGCTACATCCGCGCTACATCCGGGTCACAGTAGGCTAAATACCACCGTAACAAAACGGGTAAATTCAAGCATACTTTTAGTTTATTTTTGGAAACCAAACCATACCTAGAGGAGTTGCTGCCGAGCAGGGCTGGGGGGAGAGGAAGGAGGTTTACGAGCGGAGTGAGAAGTCGGTAGGAGTTTAAATTTTTTTGGCGGATTGCATAAGCTGTACACTGAATGTAGCTTTATGGCTTTCACATCAGCTAGAAATAATGGAGAGGAAATAGAGTGGATGATGTCTAGATCTTCAAGGAAAAAGTGAGAAATGAGGCAAAGACAGGAAAGAGATAGAAGTTGGTCAGATGGGAGTGAGGTTAGAGAGGAAGGCAGTAAAAAGACAAAAACAAACACAAGCCCGGAAAAACAAGTGCAGGAAGAGCGAGCAAATGGGGAAGAGGAGTGGAAAGTTACAATCGAGTTTAAACAAGAGGGAGGACACTTTCATCCGATAAAACTAACTAAAGCAATTGAAAAAGAAATTGGATGAATCAAGTTAGCCAGGATAATGAACAACTGAAAGATATTAATTTCTGCTGTTAGCAAAAAACAACAAGAACAAATTCTCTAAATGTCAACTCTTGTAGGTGAAAGAATTAAAGGTATACTATGCAACCGGGGTTGATTTTCCAGCGAGGCTCCCCCCAGAGGGCGAAAGTAAAAGTGCACTGTCGTAAAGATGCTCAGCTGTTCTGGTTTCTCCGTCAAGCCAGGCGCGGTTGTTTTGAGCTTAGCAGACAGGCGAACGCAACGAAAAGTGGAAAAAACGGCAGTACAAACAATGACTAACACAGTGAAGGTATGAACATCAAGCTTCCCGCAGTGCTATCTTGGCGAGGCGGCGGCCGCCTCGCCAGTTTTATTATTATTATTTATGTATTTATTTTATTTTTTTTATGTTGGCGAGACGCTGCCGCCGCCGCCTCGCCAAGCCGCCGCAGTAGCATCTCGCCAACATAAAAAAAATAAAAAATAATAATAATAATAAAACTCGATATTCTCGCATGTTTATTTGACGTTAACACGCGGTTCTTTGTTGTTGCTTTCGCGCGTGCATATAGTGAATGGCAGGGCAAAAACACATGGAGTTCTCACTGTAAAGCAAGACCGACTCTCGCGGTCTTGCACGAGACTTCTGAGCCTGTGTGTGCGGGCGAGGGCTCTTGCAATTGCAAGTACGGTATTTCCCCCACAGACCACCAGGGCGGCCGAGAAAACCTTTGTTCAACCTGAAATGACTCATTTAATCATCCAAAACGGTATGGAACACATTAATTAACTGAAAAATGTTGCATCGAATGCCTTTAAAACATACATCCCTGGAGCAGCTGCAAGGTTAAGAGGAGTAACTACAGGAGTTCCACTTGACATGACAGTTGATGAAATCAAACAAGAAATTAAAGGAGGCAAAGTTATTGAAGCAACAAGGATAAAACACAAAAGAGATGGAGTTGTTAAAGACACCACGGCAATAATATTGCAGTTTGAGCAAGTGGTACCAGAATCTGGTCAGATTGGATACATAAACTTCAGGGTGAGAGAATACATTCCTAATCCAATAAGATGTTTTGTTTGTCAGAGAATGGGTCATGTAGCAAAGGAGTGCAAAGGGAAAATAAGGTGAGCAAGATGTGGAGGTTTGCATGAATATGGAAAGTGTGACAAAGATGCCTGCCAAAGTTAAATGTTGTAACTGTGGAGGAGAACATAGTGCAGCATATGGTGGGTGTATAGTACAGAGAGAAGCAAGGAAAGCACAAAGAATAAAAATAACAGAGAAGGTTTCATATGCCTGCGACAGACTGGCGACCTGTCCAGGGTGTACCCCGCCTCTCGCCCAGTGTACGCTGGAGATAGGCACCAGCAACCCGCGACCCCATGAGGGATAAAGCGGATCAGAAAATGGATGGATGGATGGATGGTTTCATATGCTGAGGCTTTAAGGAATGTTAGAAAAGAAAGTACAAATAACTTGGGAAACAAAGAAATAAATCAAGGCAAGGCAAGGCAAGGCAAGGCAAATTTATTTATATAGCACAATTCAGTACAAAGACAATGCAAAGTGCTTTACATGATTAAAATATAGCAAAATAAAACAGAATAAAAGCAAGTAGGAATAAAATATAGATAGAAAGTAGAACAAAAAAGTGGTGATTCAGTTAACTAGGACAGTTGAAGGCAATTTTAAACAAATGTGTTTTTAATCTTGATTTAAAAGAACTCAGGCTTTCCGCACTTTTACAGTTTTCGGGAAGTTTGTTCCAGATAATTGGAGCATAGGAACTAAATGATGCTTCTCCGTGTTTGGTTCGTGTTCTAGGTATGCAGAGCCGGCTAGAGCCAGAAGACCTTAATGGTCTGGAGGGTTGATACACTGATAACAAGTCTGTGATGTATTTAGGTGCTAAGCCATTTAGGGATTTATAGACTAACAGAAGTATTTTAAAGTCTATTCTCTGAGATACAGGGAGCCAGTGTAAGGACTTTAGAACTGGGGTTATGTTCTCTACTTTCTTAGTCTTAGTGAGGACGCGGGCAGCAGCGTTCTGGATCAGCTGCAGCTGTCTGATCCACTTTTTAGGCAGACCTGTGAAAACACTGTTGCAGTAATCAATTCGACTAAAAATAAACGCATGGATTAGTTTTTCTAGATCCTGCTGAGACATCAGTCCTTTAATCCTAGAAATGTTCTTCAGGTGATAGAAAGCCGACCTTGTAATTGTCTTTAGATGCTTTTGGAGGTTCAGGTCTGAGTCCATCACTACTCCCAGATTTCGGGCCTGATTAGTGGTTTTTAGCTGAAGCGACTGAAGCTGTGTGCTAACTTTTGATCTTTCCTCTATTGGTCCATATATTATTACTTCAGTTTTGTTTTTATTCAATTGGAGAAAATTTTGGCACATCCACGTATTGATTTCTTCTAGGCATTTACTCAGTGCCTGAACTGGTTCATAGTCACCTGGTGACATGGTGATGTAGAGCTGTGTGTCATCTGCATAGTTATGGTAGCTGATGTTGTTATTTTTTATTATCTGAGCTAGAGGGAGCATGTAGATATTGAAAAGGGGGGGACCCAGAATGGACCCTTGGGGAACCCCACATGTGATTTTTGTAATCTCTGATGTAAAGTTACCTACTGATACAAAAAAGTCCCTGTCCTTTAAGTAGGATTTAAACCAGTGGAGAGATGTACCAGAGAGGACGACCCAGTTCTCCAGGCGTTCTAACAGAATGGAGTGATCAACAGTATCAAATGCTGCACTGAGGTCCAATAGTACCAGCACGGTGGTTCTTCCACAGTCTGTATTTATATGGATGTCATTAAACACCTTGATAAGGGCGGTCTCTGTACTGTGGTGAGCATGGAAGCCAGACTGGAATACGTCAAAGCGGCTGGTCGTTGTTAAGAAGGTGTTTAATTGTTGAAATACAGCTTTTTCAATAATCTTACTGATAAAGGGGAGGTTTGAGATGGGCCTGTAGTTCTGGAGTAGAAGTTTGTCTAAATTGTTCTTTTTCAGCAGTGGTTTGATAATTGCTGTTTTTATGGACTGGGGGAAAACACCTGACAGGAGGGACGTGTTTATTATCTGAGTCACATCAGACGCTATGACAGGTAAAACTTTTTTAAACAAAGCTGTGGGTAGAACATCAAGACAGCATGAAGAGGAACTTAGCTGCTGAAATATCTGCTCTAAGCTTTTGGAGTTTATTTGGCTGAAATGGGACATTTTGTCAGGATAAGTTCCAGCTGAGTACCGCTTTGGTTCTAGAGTTGGTGTGGATGTACAAACTGATCCTCTAATTTTTAGGATTTTCTCAGTAAAGAAGTTAGCAAATTCATTGCAGGCCCTGGTGGAGTGGAGTTCTGAAGCCACGGACACAGGAGGATTTGTTAACCTGTCGACTGTGGAAAATAAAACACGAGCATTATTAATGTTTTTCTTAATGGTCTCAGAGAAGAAACATTCTCTTGCATTTTTCAGCTGTAAGTTATATCTGTAAAGTCTCTCTTTATAGATGTCATAGTGAACCTGGAGTCTGTTCTTTCTCCACCTGCGTTCAGCTTTGCGACATTCCCTTTTTTCACCTCTAACTGCTGGAGCATTTCTCCAAGGAGATTTATTCTTCCCGGAAACAACTTTCACTTTAACTGGAGCAATGCAGTCAATGATGTCTGAGACTTTAGACTGAAAGTTATCTACTAGCTCATCTACTGAGTTGCAGCCCAAGGTTGAAGTAGCAGAGTAAGCTTGAATAAAATTTTCTGTGGCATTGTCCTTAAAGGTGCGTTTTCTTACGATGTCCCTTTGACTAAATGAGTCACTGGTAATGATACATTCAAAGGTAACGGAGAAGTGATCGGATAAGGCAACATCAGCTACATTGACGTCAGAAATCTTTAGACCTTTAGTGATGATCAAGTCTAAAATATGCCCCTGCTTGTGTGTTGGCTGTTTAACATGCTGAGTTAAACCAAAGTTTCTAAGTGTGTCACACAGTTCTTTTGCACTTCTGTCTTCAGGGTTGTCAACGTGAAAGTTGAAGTCTCCCACAATAATTAAACAGTCATAATCAACACATATCACAGACAGGAGGTCACTGAAATCATTAAAAAAGTTTGATGTGGACATAGGAGGCCTGTAGACATTCAGAAACATAGTTCGTACCGGGCTCTTTACCTGCAGAGCCAAATGTTCAAAAGAGTCAAATTTTCCCAAAAACACCTTTTTACACTTTAGTGAATCATTAAACAATGTTGCTACTCCTCCACCTTTCCTTTGCTGTCTGCTCTCACAAAGAAAATTGTAGTTTGGAGGAGTCGACTCCAGCAGAATGGCTGCTTCATTAAATTCATGTAACCATGTTTCTGTTAAAAACATAACATCAAGATTATTGTCAATAATGAAGTCATTAATTAAAAGGGATTTTCCTGACAGAGATCTAATGTTTAATAAACCCAGTTTATATGATTTGGTGGTTGATGGTGTCTCTGTGGCAGGTTGCATCTGACAGTTTATGACTTTTAAGTACGACTGATTATTCCTGTGTGTTTTCCTTTTGCTTATCTTATTTCTGCCACGTATCATAACAGATATTCCATGTTCTCCGTCAGGAGGCCCAGGCTTATGCTGGTGGCGGTCTTGACTGATAAACGTACAGCCAGGGCCTGCTGCATATCACAAGGAAGTAATCCGAAGGTCTTGAGGACAGGCATGTTCTGTGATATGTAGAGGAGGAGGAGGATCTGGACCTCTGCGTCCTTTGGAAGATGCTGATTTAGTCACAGAACTGTGGTTTTCAGAATTAATATGTGGAGAGGATGTCAACTGTAGACCAATCTTAAGGACTTTGTTCATGTTATGAGAGAAATCCAGGAAAGGAACCTCTGGGCTTTGTGGAGAGGAAGGCGAGGCGGGTGTAGTCTGGATTGGTGTTTGTGACGATGGCGATTCTTGGTCCTGTCTTTGTCCTGCTGAGATCTGGGATGAATCCTCCTGTAATTCTGATGTAGCCTCTTTCTGTGTCATCTTTCTGGCCATCTTTATCTTGGTTTGTTCGGGCTGCACTTGGCTTATCTTTTGTTTAGGCACTGGATGTTCTTTGTTTTGGGACAAAGCTGATGACGTATGGTTCACAGAATAGAAGATGTTTGAAATCAGTCGTTTTGCACCTGACCTATTTAGAAAGAAGCCATTGCTGCTAAACAGATGTCTTCTTTCCCAGAAGATGTTAAAGTTGTCTATGAAGGTTACAAGAGATTTAAATCAGGAAAATAATGATTCACAAAGAAAACAGAAGCAAACCAGTGTTAGTTTAACAGCTGAACGTAATGCATGTAAGCACAAATGTAATGTGGATGAAAATACAATGATGGTGAAAAAAGATAATTTTGTGGCATTTATTTGTCACATCATTAATGTCAGAGTGCAAATAAAGAAGATAAGTGATAAAATCAAAACAATTGTAGAAGCAGCAGGAAGGTTTCTAGGTATGAAAGAGATCCAAGCAGATCAAATTCATAAACTTTTGAGTTCAGTTGGAAATGATAAAAAAAATGGTCATACATATTCCTCAATGGAATGCTAGAAGTCTAATAATAAATGGTCAAGAATTTAAAAAATATGTACATGGATTAGAAATAGCTCCAGATGTTATATGTGTTCATGAAATTTGGTTAAAACCATCTTTAGATTTTAAAATTCTTTGTTACAGTTCAGTCAGAAGAGATAGGAGCTTCTCATAGTTTTGGTTGCATTCAGTCAACCAAAACTATGAGAAGCTGTTTGGCAGAAAGCTGGCATCCGTCCGCACGTTACACAG
Source organism: Fundulus heteroclitus (assembly GCF_011125445.2). Taxonomy (NCBI): domain Eukaryota; kingdom Metazoa; phylum Chordata; class Actinopteri; order Cyprinodontiformes; family Fundulidae; genus Fundulus; species Fundulus heteroclitus. The sequence goes on from NW_023397011.1 coordinate 521,301, forward strand.
TTAAGAGTGACATCAGAACTACCAGGCGAAATAAAAGTGAGGCTGCATCTGTGATCTCGCTGAAAACTCTTATGCTGTGTCACATTAAGTCCATTTTGCTACCCCTTTTTTTATTTCAGAAGTATATACATTTGTGTCTACTGGACACAAAGCATCCAAAATAACATGACAAGGGGAAGATATGCGCATTAAGTATAAACAGCAGTAAAGTTGAGCACATAGATATAGATAAAAATACAAAGATTCTGCTTGAAGATAGAACAAAAACATTTTTAATTAAAGGACTCAACCATATCTTTGTGTTCTATATGTAATTAGGTTCTACAGTTGACACTCAGCTGAACCATTTTGTTATTGTGTGTTCTAAAACATTTTTGGTTTCACATATTCCACTCTGTATTGTGAGATGAACCGAGACACAGAAGAGACTTCTCGCCTGGTTGAGGAGCACGATGCGGCGGTCGATGACGAAGATGAGGGCTTCTCTGAACTCACAGCTGATGCCACATTGCTGGATTTGAAGGTTTCTCCAATCGCCTCCTCCACCGTGGCTCCCAGTCCCTCCTCCAGGCCTCTTCTCTGCACTGCGGCTCCAGGCATCTACTCCATGCTGCCTTCCAGCATATCTGAGGCTGGAGATACCTCAGATGAAACTATGGTCAGTAACAGCTCTTTGTTACTGTTGTGTACATGCTGCACATTCACATTTTATTAAAGCTAAAGCATCGGTTCTTTTGTTTTTAAGGTTTTAAATAGTCATTTTCTTTGTTGTGCTTAATAATATTCACAGGCTGTTGATGACCAGAACGTGCCAGGGTACGAGCACGTGGACAGGCTCACTGAATACTTGGTTGGGCTTCTGGAGCAGACCTCCCTCTGTCTCACCAACGTACAAGCGGACTGCACCACGGAGCTCTGGCAGAGGCTGGATGTCGGGGACAAGCAGCGCGTTGTTTATGCAGGACACCACCAGCAGAGACTTTTAACTGGACGCTTTCGTACACCAAAGAAGCCCTCCAAAACTCCTGGTGTGGAGAGCACAACCCGCTGCTGCTCAGTGCCAAGCACTTGTTCTACATCAGGTTGTCCGGCCTGCAGAGATGCAGGGAACCCACCAGCAACCCCCAAAAAACAGCCCATATAATAGAACTGTCCAAGCAAACACCCGCAAAACAATGTGGCCTCTTCCGCACAGCAAAGACTGGGCATAGCCACTGTATTGGGAGGTTTACTGCCCATACAAAGCAACCGTGGTTGGAGGAGATGAGGAAGGTGGCAAAATTAGGTGTTTCATTTTTGTAATCGGTTTTATTGAGTGTTGCTTGTGATGTTCACTTTTAGAGGTGAATCTGTTTTTAATATTTGGTTTTAGTATTTTAAGCCTTTACCTATTATATATTTTTTACTTTTTATTTTTGCAAGGAACATCCCAAACATATTTGTGAATAAATTTGAAGACTTTTATTGGCCAACAGTTTTTATAGAAAAATAAAGGCATATTATATATGTACTTAAAGTATAGTAATTGCAATCATTTTCTGAAAGAAAAAATTACTCACTGTGCAGAATGACACTGTTAAACAGAGAGGTCAAAATGGGGGGAATGATATATTAATTTAGTCCTTTTGAGATGGTAGGTCAGCCTTCCATATACTGCCACGGAAGCTGATTGTTCCCTGCAGCCCCATCTTCCTCCATCTTGTACTGTTCTTTCTTTGACATCTTCTATAAAAGCAATACAACAAGAAATAAATGCACGTCTGCTACAGAACTGTTTAAATAAACAAGCACTACAGACAATTCAACTCACTCCTATGCTTTAAATGGTTTTAAGGCATGCGGCTGGAGAGGGAAAGCATGCCAGTTGCTGGTACATTTAAACATTTTTAACGTCATAAGACGAGCACTTTTCTCTTTCAAACTTTGGAATAATGTTAAGAGCATAATAAAGCATATGTGGGTCCAAAGTCAGCCTTGTAATCCAGCAGAAATGCTTTTTTTTAACAATTCAGAATCTCACGTATTTAAAAATCAGCAAGAGCAAAGACCTGTATAATATTTAAAAAAAATCATAATTTGATAACTAAAGCCTGCAGCTCTTTAAGACTTTGCAATATTTTCAAGAACATTACAAAGATGAAGTAATAATGATTTCAACCTTCTCTGACCACTACAGGTGTGGGGAGACCTGTCTAAGATAGTGTATTTTTTCCTCCTCTAGGTCAAAATCACCAAAAATAGACACTCTCTAAATGATCAGTAATATTATTTAAAACAACAGAAAGAAAGAATGCAACCGGCATATCAAACCAAGATATTCTTTGTGGCTCATACAAGTGCAAAACTTGCTATGTTGCCGCTCCATAGTTAGTCACCTATGACTAAAGATCCTGACACCACAGGCACTTATGGATCCCACCTACATATTAGTAGAATGTATGTGACAGGGAAAACACAGAACAGACAGAGGGTTAAAAGAAGTAAAAACATAATTTAGATACATAAACAAAAATTAGTGAAATAAATAAAATAAGACATGCACAATACTTGTGCAGGGTGTGGCAGCATTCCTATGGATCCAACAATAACAAGGGGACACACAGTGGTCCCTTTCTCTGACATCTTCTCTAAAAAGCACAATAAAACAAATTAATACAACACATTACACAGCATAAATAAAAATTTGTGAAATAAATAAAAACTTACTCAGGAACATGATTAAAACATATACAGTCACCGGACACTTAGCTTGGTCCGATGAGAAACAGGCAGGATGCAGTACAAACTCTACATTGACCACCATGCATTCCTGTGGCAAAAAGTCATGAGTGAGAAATGGGGACCAATAGCAACAGCTCTTTCAAAGTGAGGAATTATGGGTGGTAATTAAGATAAGATAAGAAAGAGTTTTGTGTAATATTTGTCATGGTTGAGTTCTGGTTTGACTTCATTTTTCTGTTTTCATTTTTTCATCTCATGTGGGTTTGGTTTAACTTTATTTATTGTTAGTTTTCATTGTCATCAGTTATTTTCTGTGATCTTCACTTCACCCCCTCAGCAGTCAGTCACACCTGTTAACAATTTACCAGTCAATTAGCCAGACCCTTGTTCCACCTGTGAAGTGCTCTATTTAAACCTCCCTCTGCCTTCAGTTCAGCACTGGGCCGTCTTCTGCTATCCACCACTCCATGCCAGTACCTCTGTAAGTCTTTTTATTCTGTGGTTCGTTCCTGGAGAAGCTCTGCTCTTTGTCCAGGTTTCTTCAGTGAATTGCTAACCTGACAAGCTGCTCTGGAGAAGCTCTGCTATGTGCCCTGGTGTCTCCTGAGTAGGGTTGTCAAAAGTATCGATACTCATGAAAGTATCCATACTAAAACGTTGTATCCGGATACGATACTCATTTTCAAAAGAAACGATACCGCGCGTGTGCGGGCAACGCAGACCTTCCGACGCTGCGCCTTTCTCTCTCTTCCCTCGCACGCACGCACACACAGCAGCAGGCACCCTCCCCCTCACCGTGATGCACAATAACAGTAGAGAGCATGGCCAGTGCTGCTGCAGGAGGGCCAAAACAACCAGTTTTGGTGGAAAATTATAGAGGCAAGAGTGCTGTTTGGAGATATTTTGCCTTCAAGCCTGACATGGAAGGAAAACCGAAGGACGTGAATAGGCCAGTGTGCAAACACTGTTTCAAGGTGGTGGCGACCAAGTGTAGCAGTACGTCAAACTTGGCAAAACATCTGAAGGACCGACACCCTGGCCTTTTCACTGAATTTCGACAGGTTAGTGCCTTTCGTTTCAAACTTAAATATTTCTGATGTTCTCGTGGCCAGTGGCCCGCATTAATGTTGGCATGTTATTATTAGCCACAGCTAGCAATTCAAGGCTAACATCACGTTAATGATAACAACGTAAATAAGTAAATCAGGCACGTAATATGCCCATATTACGTTAATTGACAAAATGTCAGTATACATAAGCATAGTTAATACGTTTACATAAATGTTGGTGACTGAAAAGTGTTATTTTCTCTCTTGAAGTCACAGAATGAAGCAGAGAAAAGTAGACCTGCATCCGGACACCATCAAACACAGCCGACTTTAATTCAATTCAATTCAATTTTATTTATATAGCGCCAAATCATGAAACATGTCATCTCAAGGCACTTTACAAAATCAAGTTCAATCATATTATACAGATTGGGTCAGATTATACAGATTGGTCAAAAATGTCCTATATAAGGAAACCAGTTGATTGCATCAAAGTCCCGACAAGCAGCATTCACTCCTGGGGAACCGTAGAGCCACAGGGAGAGTCGTCTGCATTGTACATGGCTTTGCTGCAATCCCTCATACTGAGCAAGCATGAAGCGACAGTGGGAAGAAAAACTCCCCATTAACGGGAAGGAAAAACCTCCGGCAGAACCGGGCTCAGTATGAACGGTCATCTGCCTCGACCGACTGGGGTTACAGAAGACAGAGCAGAGACACAACAAGAGAGACAAAAAAGCACAGAAGCACACATTGATCTAGTAATCTGTTCTACATTAGATGGTAATAGCGGGTGAGCCGTCTTCTCTGGATGATGTCACAGTTAACAGAACGCCAGACCAGGTGTACCTACTATGAAGAAAAAGAGAGAGAGCAAAAAGTTAAAAGCTATTGCATAATACAATGCAAAACTGGAGAACAGTAGACTGAAGAACAGTAGAAATCAGTAGAGTGAGAAAATTAGACCCCGATGTCCTCCAGCAGCCTAGGCCTATAGCAGCATAACTATAGAGATAGCTCAGGGTAACATGAGCCACTCTAACTATAAGCTTTGTCAAAAAGGAAAGTTTTAACATTAGTCTTAAAAATAGACGGGGTGTCTGCCTCACGGACCAAAACTGGGAGTTGGTTCCACAGGAGAGGAGCCTGATAGCTAAAGGATCTGCCTCCCATTCTAGTTTTAGAGACTCTAGGAACCACCAGCAGACCTGCAGTCTGAGAGCGAAGTGCTCTGTTAGGAACATACGGGTTAATCAGAGCTCTGATATATGATGGAGCTTGATTATTAAGGGCTTTATGCGTTAGAAGAAGAATTTTAAATTCTATTCTTGATTTAACAGGAAGCCAATGAAGGGAAGCTAAAATTGGAGAAATATGATCCCTCTTGTTGATTTTCATCAGAACTCTTGCTGCAGCATTTTGGATCAGCTGAAGGCTTTGAACTGCATTTTGTGGACTTCCTGATAGTAAAGAATTACAATAGTCCAGCCTTGAAGTAACAAATGCATGGACTAGTTTTTCAGCATCACCCCTGGACAGAATGTTTCTAATTTTGGCGATATTCCTGAGGTGAAAAAATGAAAACTCTGGAAACCTGTTTAATATGGGATTTAAATGACATATCTTGGTCAAAAATAATAACAAGGTTTTTGCTTTATTACCAGAGGCCAAGTTAATGCCATCCAAGTGATTGATTAAGAACTTTATTTTTTGAAGACTCTGGCCCAAAGATTACAACTTCTGTCTTGTCAGAATTTAAATGCAGGAAATTTAAAGTCATCCAGCTTTTGATGTCATCAAGACATGACTGCAGTCGAAGTAACTGATTGGATTCATCAGGATTTATGGATAAATATAGCTGAGTGTCATCAGCATAACAGTGGAAATTAATCCCATGCTGTCTGATAATTTTGCCAATCGGAAGTGTATATATAGTAAATAGAATTGGTCCAAGGACTGAACCCTGTGGTACTCCACAAGTGACCCTAGAGTTTGAGGAAGATTTATTATTAACATTACCATCTGTGTTTGACCAACTACGGAAATATGATGCCAAGTCCCCAGAAGCTATGAAAAATAAACAGAGCTGTGGCAGAGTACATATGTATGGATCAAGTTCCTATTTACACTGTGAAGAAACCTGGGTTCCAACAACTTATTAAGCAGCTAAACCCAAGGTATGCTCTTCCCTCCCGTAATCACTTTATGTACAGTGAAATCCCAGAGCTGTACAACACAACAAAACAGTCTTGTAGCAGCTTCAGGGGAATCCGTACTTCTCCTGGACCACCGACCTTTGGACCAGCAGGACTGCATCCTCTTTCATGGCTGTAACGCTTCAACTTATTACAGAGTCCTGGGACATGCAGAGCTGGTGTCTGGGATGTGTTGGGCTACATTCAGAGCATACAGGAGACAGCTTAAGGGAGGCTTTGGAGGAGATGGTACAGGAAACTTGGAAGCTGGACATTACTAATATTGGCAGCCATCACTACAGATAATGTGTCAAATAACAAGAAAGCATTTCAGCAGCATTTCACATGGGTCCCATGCTTTGGTCACAACCTGCACTTAGCCATAAACAAGGGTCTGGATATTGATAGTGTATCAGGAGCATTATCCAAGTTGAGAAAAACAGTGGCAGCTTTCAAAAGGTCACCAAAGATGACCCGGCAGCTAAAGAAAAAACAAAAAGACTTGAACCTGCCAGAACACAGGCTCATCCATGATGAACCAACACGCTGGGACTCAACTTTTGAAATGGTGGATAGGTTTATTGAACAGCAGCAAGCAGTCAGTGCAGTTTTAGCAGAGGACAGAAAGAAGTGGTATCTTATGCCAAAAGATTCAGACATCACCATTCTTGAGACTGTAAAAGAGGTACTGAGTCCATTAAGCTCTTTTACTGATGCTCTTAGTGGGGAGAAGCATACCACTCTGTCCTCTGTCCTACCCTTAACCTGGAAGATATATTTCACATTAACAAATGAGGACACAAGCAGCAACTTAGAACGTCAGCTGAAGCAAAAAATTGGAGATGATCTGAAACACAGATATGAGGACAGAAATCTACAGCTGGTATTAAACACAGTTACCTTTCTTGATCCCCGCTTCAAGGAAAGTTTTACTACATTAAAAGAAGTAAAACAACATCTTGTGGATAATATCCAAGGTCTGCACACTCAGAGTCCCAAGTTTGCAAACATCTCCTCCATCTGCAACCCAGCCTACGAAGAAATCCAGAACAGATCTGACGGGACTTTTATCAAACATTCAGGGGGAGAGAAAGAAACAACATGGAGATGATACACCAACAGCATCCACACATGAGGATCCAGAATGTAGGCTCAGGGATGAGTTGACATTATATGAAACCATGCCTGAGCAGAGTGCAGAGGAGGACCCCCTAAAATGGTGGAAAATACATGAGAGCACCTTACCTCATCTTGCCCATGCTGCCAAGAAATATCTGTGTATAGCTGCTTCAAGTTGTGCCTCAGAGCGCGTGTTTAGTACATCAGGTCTCATTTACAGCCAAAGAAGGACAAGACTTACAGAGGAACATATTGACACGCTTGTATTTGTAGCAAAAAATCTGCAAACAGCTATGCAAATTCAGGTCAGTGTTACCACCAGTGGCACCTAAACAGTCATCCATCTAGAGGGCAGAATAGAGGAAAATGCACTTTCTGAACACTGTGATTGAATAATTCTGTGCACTTTTCAGTTTCAGACTTTTTTTGTAACAGGTGCAGCTGCTGAGAATACAGCATTTATTTTTGTTGTTAACTGGTTTGGCTAGTTCATTATGTGTGTAAAGCATAGCCAAGGAAGGAACACTTAAGTTAACTTTTTTTTTTATCAAGCTTGCTTAATAATGTGCACAGCATAGAACCTCAAAATATTGTTCTTATTGTTTATTGTATTTATTTATTTTTGTATTTTATTTATTAATAAAAATATTTCAGTTAAATTTTGGGGTCTTTGTTTTTTATCCTTGTGGTATCGAAAATGGTATCGAGTATCGAATATTTTCCTGAGTATTGGTATCGAGTTGAAAATTTTAGTATCGTGACAACCCTACTCCTGAGAACTGCTAACCTGTCAAGCTGCTCTGGTGAAGCTCTGCTCTGTGTCCTGGTGTCTCCTGATAACTGCTAACCTGACTAGCCGCCCTGAGTCCTGGTGTTGCTATGAGGCCTGTTAGCCGAGCAGCACCTAGTGATTGTGGACTCTCTCTCTCTCCGGGCCGTCAGCTCCTGCCATCACCTACATCCCTGACCTTCTGCAGCCCCGAACCTCCGATCTTCCTCATCCGCCATCCAGCAGGCTTCCTTTAAATAAAAACTCTTAAACTTTAGTCCCATGTGTGCTTCCTGAGTTCTTCGGTAAACAAATCGTGACAATATTACATTCTCACTGTCATCTCAGGTCAACAGAACTACTCTTTTCAACAAAATGAGAACCTAGAAAACTCCTTTAGTCACCTTTAAAAATGTTATAACTTTAAAACTGAACCATGATCAAAGTTGCTATGTCTTACTACAGTGTTAAAAGCCCCTCATCTATAAGAACAACATGAAAGATGGAGGTGCACTATAGGAATAGTTTCATTCAATAGTACAAAATCACAAAAAGTGATTTTGACAGTTTGTCAAAATCACAAAAAAACAAAAACATCCTTTAGCAAGGCTCTTTTGAGATAAATCTTAGCAGGCTTTTTGATTCCAGATACAGTGTTTGATGGGCAGGTACATGTATTTAAAAGGGGTAGCTACAAGCTGGAAAAAAAAAATGACTCCATCTCCTGGAGTATAATTACTGGAGCTCAGCAGGGCTCTAACAGCACAGAATTGGGGCCCAGCCAATCAAGACTCACTATAGAAAAAAAAATCACCTAAAATCCTTATAACTGATCCCAAGGAGGTAGAAACTTGAAATTGATGAGAACAGTTAAGCACAATAAAAGGGAGAAACTCACCTAATGTAAACTCTTTACGTTGACCACAGCTTCCGCAGCGGCCAGGGGTATTTCCCATTGTTTTTCAAAGGAGCTAAGTTGCTGTTAAAACGGACCTCCTCACAGGCTGCAGGCTGCAGGATGGACCTAAATGGTCATGCATTGGTCATTGTTCTTGTCTCGTCAGGCCCTTTAAATGGCACCATGTATAACTGCAGCAAAAAAAAAAATTCTGTGTGCAGCAGGAAGATAAAGCACAATATGGTGGCCTGCCTCTGGGCCCATCCTTTAAAAAAATTGGCCCCTGGAGTAAATACGGACCCCAAATTTATCGAAATCTCCTAACATCCTAGGGCAATCCTGAAATGTTTGGTATTTCTAACTTAAGTGGAACTTTTGTGGCCTTCTTCTGTGCAGCAAAATGCCTTCTGGTGCTGAACAAAACGTATCTGGAAGGTGAGGATTCCGAGATCTGGTCGAGATTGTCACAGAAAGCTCATTTTCACGTATATTCTTCAGTGGGTAACAGGGAGTAGATTCTGAGAGTTTGTTTTTGTTGCGTTTTCTTGTTCACTACTCATGTACACAATGGACGACACTTCTTTTCGTCAGACAGCTGCGTTCACTTTATTTGCCAACGTTCAGAGTAAGAACAACTTCTTCAGATCACCACACACAAGAACTCGCTCTCATTGCCCCCAGTGAACAAAAGCAGTGCAACATGTACATGAACAGAAAAATGACAGGCTACAGAACTTGTAGTTACACCTTTCAATGTAAATTACAAGGCATGAATACATAACAGAAAATAACCCAAGATTAATTTAAGATGAGAACACATTCCAACACCCTCCCTTGTTCTCATCTTCTTTATCTTACAATATTTAATGTCCAAAAAACCATCCTTTAAACTTCAGACGTTTTGCTTTTGATGCAGGTTTGGTTAAAATGTCAGCAAACATATTTTCAGATGGACAGTAAACCACATTGATTTTTCTCTCTCTCAGTGCATCACGTATAAAATGATACTTCACATCAATGTGTTTGGATCTTTGTCTGTTCACAGGATTCTTACACAATGCAATGGCCCCTTGATTATCACCATGAAGCATTGTAGAGCTGTACTTTTGGTTGTAAAAACCATCTAAGAGCTGACTTAAATATAGACTTTCTGGTGTAGTAGCTGTTAGCCCAATGTACTCAGCCTCACATGTGGAAAGAGCCACTGTTGGTTGTCTCTTGAATTTCCAGGAAATAACTGGACCTTGTGGCGTTAAACTGAAACAATAACCTGTAATGCTGCGTCTGTCCTGTACTGAGGACGCCCAATCAGAGTCACTGTAGGCTATAAGGTTCAAGTCTTCATTGTTTTTCTTGAAACTTAGTTCATAGTCACAATTACCTTTCAGATACCTCAAAACATGTTTAGCATTTACTAAATCCTCTGTCACAGGTTTAGCCAATGTATGGGAAAGTTTGCTCACTATCCAACTGATGTCTGGTCTGGTGCAGGTCATTGCATAAATCAGACTCCCTACTATTTCGCGATATTTTTGGGATTGATTTCTTTTGCTTCATCATACTCACAATTTTCTTTGTGATCAGGTCTTGGTTCGCATGGGGTGGATCTTGGTTTGCAATCTGACATTCCATATTTTTCCAGCATTTTTAGGAATGTACTTCTTTTGACTCATTTTTATTTCATCTTCATTTTGTTTGAAATGTATGCCTAAAAAATGCAATGTTTTGCCTAAGTTCTTCATGTTAATCTTTGATTTCATTGTTTCTTTGAAACTGTCTAAAACCTCAATGCTGCTAGCAGCAATGATCAAGTCATCCACCCAGATGAGCACGATAATCGTGTCACTTTTTGTCTGTTTTCTCTACACGCAATGATCAACTGGCTTCCTTTCAAACTTGTTTTGTTCAAGATGATCATTCAGGAGTTTGTACCAATTTCTCCCTGATTGTTTTAATCCATATAAGGGATTTCTTTAATTTATACACACACTTCTGTCCTGTTTCTGTTTGTTGTTCAAACCCTTCAGGCTGTTCCAAGTAAATTTCTTCCTCAATTGGAGCATGTAAATATGCTGTTTTGACATCTATCTGATGTACTTTAAGGTTGTTCTGAACTGCTATCTGCAATAACGCTCGCACTGATGTTATGTTAGCTGTTGGAGCAAAGGTTTCATGGTAGTCGATACCTTCTGTTTGGCTGTAGCCTTTTGCTACATGCCTAGCTTTGAAAATCTCTTTTCCGTCATTTTCTTTGAGTGTATGTACCCACTTCCCTCCAACTGTGTTCCTACCCTCTGGTAGAACGCTCAGTTCGAATGTTTCATTTTCTTTAAGCGAATCAATTTCGTCTCTCATTGCCTGTCTCCACTTGTCTGCCTGTGGTGACTTCTGAGCCTCACTGAATGTTTCAGGGATACCAAACACAGCCCTGTAACAATGATCAACGGTTATTTGTGCCGCATCTTTTGTTTTAGGATCTAATTGGTAATCTTCAAGATTACCAATTAAATCAAGGGAGTTTGCTCCCTGACCATTTGTAACTTTAACACCTCTAAACTCCGACTTTTTGACCTATTTTCTTGCCAGCGCAACACTTTTGAAACTAAAATGAGTAAATCCCACGGGACCCGCCAAGGAAAAAGCCAGACTCAGCTGACTCAGCACTTCAGCCCGCAGGATAAAGATACTAGCAAGGCAGAAGCTAGCAATGTAGCAACAGGTGGAGCCCAACCGTTAACACTGGACATGCTCGTCGGGGAGCTTCAGAAATTACGCAAAGACGTAACAGGTGAACTCACCTCCTCCCTAAACACTGCCATGGCTCCTATCCAAGCCTCTCTGCAGAAGATCGCTGATACAGTAGCCTCGCACACGGCTACCATCTCCGTAATGGAATCAGCTCTCACTTCCCACTCAGATGACCTGACGACTCTGCAACACGAAGTGGTCGCACTGAATTCCAAGGTGGAGATCACCACTCAGACGAATGAAAAGCTGCAGCGGGTTGTCGAAGACCTGGTTTCACGATCCAAACGGCAGAATCTCCGTGTGATCGGCATCCCTGAGGGAGCGTAGGGGAACGATGCTCGTCTTTTCATGACTACGCTGTTTAAGGACGTGACCGGAGATGCTTTACAAGATACGACATTTGAACTGGACCGAGCTCACCGCAGCCTGGAGCCGAAACCGCCGCAGGGTTCCCGGCCCATTATTGTGCGCTTTCATAGCTACATCCAGAAAGAGAAAGTGCTGTTGTGGGCGAAGAAAACACGGAGCATCTCATACCAGGGGTATCCCATAAGGATCTTTGAGGACTTCAGCGCTTCGCTCGCCAAGAAACGAGCATCGTTCAACAAAGTGAAGTCTCTCCTCTACAAGGATGGGGTACGCTTTGGGCTCCTCTATCCGGCGCAGCTTCGGATCACTGTTGACGGTCAGTCTCGCTTGTTTGACTCCGCGGAGGAGGCGGAGCGTTTCTACCGTGATTTCAGCAGTAAGTGAAGACCTGACTTCCCATTACACACATCTAACTTTCACGGAGCTCCACTAGAACTGAACTGTGGGCATTATAGATGTATGGCTGGAGCTGGAGGATTCAGCCTAGAGCTGAACTTAGTTACAGACTCATAAATAAGATCCTAATATCTAAGTTCTGTCATGGTTTTCAGATGACGAGCCCACATGCAGATACGAACGGGAGGCAAAACACAGTTATAAGTTCTTTTATTAAAGGAAAAATAAGCAGGTTTATGGACGGACTACTGGTACTCGGCTGGGTCAGAACGTCAAGGCTGGAGAGACTGTAAGAGAGAGAGCACGTGAGTTCTTCATAATGAAAGCCAGAAAAACCGACTAAGAGTTGCGCTGCTTACCATTAGGCAGGGCGGACCTAACCGGGAAGAAGAAGCGTCAGGAGAACTCTATGTGACTACTCTGATGGAGATAGGTGGCTAGTGGCTGAGGGCGGCAGATGTAGCTGGTGAGGAATCCGAGATGACCTCATCGGCAGCGGTTGACAGATGGATTGACCAGAGTGAGCACAGAACCAACAGCACCCGGGAAAGGGGATCTCAGCCCTCGCTGGGTAATTTCCAGGAAGTATGAGGGGAGCGCCAGAGCAAAATCTGAGCCGACAGGTCTGCTGGTCTGTTTCTTCGGACGAGACGTCAAGACAGGTGAGTGCATCCAAGCACCAAAATCTGGAGCACAGAGAGGTACAAAAATTACTCAAAAAGATGAGCGACAAAAAACTCACAAGCTGGTTTCCGAGAGTTGGGACTGAGGCCACGTCGTACCACGACTGGTTAAGGCTCCGGCGTCTTCCATCTGCCAGTGCTCTGCTTAAGAAGCCAGAGGAAGCCGCCTGCAACGAGCTGCAGGTGTGGACCACGCCTCCTCAGCCAACTAGGCACACCTGCGGAGTAGAGTTAGCAGCCAACACAGAGAATCCTGACACTACCCCCCCCTCAACGGCCGCCTCCTGGCGGCCCAGACGAAGATGTGCTGGGTTGAGTAGACCAAAAGTCTCGGATCAATTCCTCATTGGCGATGGTGGCTGCAGATACCCATGAGCGATCCTCCGGGCTGCGACCCACCCAATCCACGAGGTATTGGTAACCCCTTCCACGTCGACGGGCATCTACAATCCTGGAGACGCGAGAACTCTGACTGTCCTGGGAGGGTGGAGGGGGTCCGGAAGGAGGGTAAGAATCATTGTCCAAAACAGGCTTAATCTGGGATACGTGAAAAGTGGGATGAACACGAGAGTGAGGAGGAAGACGTAAGCGGACAGTGGTGGGGTTGATGACTGTTTCTATTTCATAGGGACCTGTAAACCGGGGAGCAAGTTTCTTGGCGGATGGATTAGTCAAAACATCTCTGGATGATAACCAAACCCTCTGACCGGGGCGATAATGGGGAGCTGGTCTGCGGTGCTGGTCGGCAAACCTCTTGCTCCGCTCTGCGGTGCGAGTGAGGGCTGTAACTGTCTCTTTCCATATTTTCTGGCAGCGAGCAATATAATCGTTAACGGAGGTGAAGGGAATCCTGAGTTCGTCTGAAGGTAGGAGTGGTGGTTGATATCCTAATGCAACTTCAAAAGGTGAACGTCCCGTGGCTGAGGTGATATGAGAGTTCAGGGCATACTCTACCCAAGGCAAAAACTTGTTCCAGTCGGAAGGAGTAGATGACGTGAGGCAACGGAGGGTGGTTTCTAATTGTTGATTCATTCGTTCAGTCTGACCGTTGGTTTGAGGATGGTATCCGGAGGTGAGCGTGTAACGGGCACCCAGAGCAGAGCAAAAGTGCCGCCAGACCTGAGAAACAAACTGGGGACCCCGGTCAGAGAGAATGTCAACAGGAATTCCATGGAGCTTGAAAACATGTTTAATGAGGAGTTGGGCAGTCTGGAGAGCGTTAGGTAGCTTACGGATGGGTATGAGATGACAGGACTTGGAAAAACGGTCAACCACAGTTAAGATAGTTGACATGCCTTGGGAAACAGGGAGTCCAGTAACGAAATCGACAGCTATGTGAGACCATGGACGTTTGGGAATCGGAAGCGGATTCAATAACCCAGAAGGCGGCTGGTTAGACGACTTATTTTGGGCGCAGACAGGACAGGCTAAAACGTAGTCTCTGACGTCCTTGGTCCACGATGGCCACCAGAATCGCCGAGACACCTGAGACTGGGTTCTATAAATGCCCGGATGGGCGGAAAACTTGGCATCGTGAACCCAACGTAAAACCTCAGGACGAACAGATCGGGGAACATACTTTAATCCCGGTGGGCCCGTACCAGGATCCGGATCTAATAACAGGGCCTGATTAATCCTGTCCTCTAGGTCCCAATGCAAAGCTCCAACTGTGCATGATGGAGGAAGAATTAAATCCGGTTGTCTCTCTTGTTCCACTTGAGCAAACTGACGAGAAAGCGCATCGGGTTTAATGTTTCGGGAGCCTGGTCTGTAGGTTATGGTGAGGTTGAATCGTGAGAAGAATAATGACCAACGGGCTTGCCTAGAGTTGAGTCTGCGGGCTGTCTGCAGATAGGAGAGGTTTTTGTGATCTGTCCAAATTATGATGGGCTGCTCGGATCCCTCTAGCCAGTGCCGCCACTCCTCCAAGGCTAACTTAATAGCTAATAATTCCCGATCGCCTACATCATAATTCTGTTCAGCAGGGGACAAGCGACGGGAAAAGAATGCACAAGGGTGAAGTTTATTATCTGTCTCAGACTGTTGGGAGAGGACCGCTCCTACACCAGTGTTGGAAGCATCTATTTCAAGTGTGAATTGTCTGGAAGGATCAGGGTGAACTAGTATAGGAGCCTGGGAAAAACGGGATTTAAGGTTCTTAAACGCCTCATCGGCTTCAGGACTCCAGAAAAAAGGAACCTTGGTGGAGGTAAGAGCATGTAACGGGGAAGCTACTTGACTATAGTTCCTGACAAATCGCCTATAGAAATTAGCGAACCCTAGGAACCGTTGAAGCTGTTTACGTGACTCAGGAACTGGCCACTCTGTTACCGCTCTAATCTTTTCTGGGTCTGATCTTACTTGCCCCCCCTCCAAAATAAGACCGAGAAAAGAAACTGAAGTCTGGTGAAAATCGCATTTTTCGGCTTTTACAAACAGGCGATTCTCTAGCAACCGCTGGAGAACAAGCCTAACATGTTGTTTGTGTTGATCTAGGTCACGAGAGTAAATCAGGATATCGTCTAAATAGACGAACACAAAAACATTCAAAAAATCCCGCAGGACATCGTTCACTAATGCCTGAAACACTGCTGGGGCATTACACAAGCCAAAAGGCATTACTAGGTACTCAAAGTGACCTAACGGAGTCTTAAAAGCTGTCTTCCACTCATCCCCTTGTCTCACCCGAACCAAATGATAAGCGTTGCGCAAATCGAGCTTAGTGAAAACTTTGGCATTCTGGACTGGCTCAAGGGCTGATGATAATAGAGGAAGTGGGTATTTATTCTTGACCGTTATCTGGTTAAGCCCTCGATAATCAATACAGGGTCGAAGGGTTCCGTCCTTCTTTCCCACAAAAAAGAACCCAGCCCCTAATGGGGAAGAAGAAGGACGAATTAACCCCGTAGCCAAAGACTCACCAATGTACTTCTCCAACGATTGACGTTCTGACCTGGAGATGTTATAGAGTCGACTCGCCGGTAAAGGGGCCCCAGGTAACAGGTCAATCGCACAATCGTATGGGCGATGTGGGGGCAGAGAACAAGCCTGAGTCTTACTAAAGACCTGCTGCAAGTCGTGGTAATCCTCAGGAACGCGAGACAGATCAATAACGTCTCCGGAATTAGTTAGGGAAGAGGAGACCACTACGGGTCGAGCAGACTGCAAGCAACGGGAATGACAAGAAGGTGACCATGACTCTAATCGGGACTCAGCCCAATTGAACTGCGGATTATGGACCCTTAACCAAGCTATACCCAAAACCACAGGTGAACGCTTAACCGGGAAGACAAAAAAAGAAAGTTGTTCTCGATGGTTGCCGGAAACTATCACCTCCAAAGGTCGTGTGCGATGAGTAATAAGGGTCAAATTTTGCCCATCCAATGATGAGACCTGGAGTGGTTCGGGTAAATGATCCACAGGTACACGAAGCTGGTCCACAACCGCTTGATCAATAAGATTAAAATCAGAACCTGAATCTACTAGAGCCGAAACATCAAAACTCTCCTGGTCAAATATTAAAGTAAGAGGTAGACAACAACGAGAACCAGATGAAACTTTAACAGTCTCCCGGGGAATAGATCCCAACTTGTCCACCGATCCCCCCGTTAAGAGCGGCGGACTCGATCTTTTGGCCGAACAGGACAATCTCTGAGGAAATGACCATCACCTCCACAATAAAGACATAAGTTCTCTGAGAATCGCTGCTGACGTTCCTTCTTGGAGGGACCCACCTGCCCCAACTGCATGGGTTCGGGAGGAGGTGTAAAGGAACGGGGTTCCCTCCTGATAGGAAAAGAAGCTGTGGAGGTGGATGGTTGCAAGGCAAGGTTGGACTTAACCCGATTTCGGCTGCGTAACCGAGAGTCCAAGCGAATAGCTAGTGCGACAAACTCCTCAAAGTCCTCTGGTTCCTCTACCCGAGCTAATTCGTCCTTTAATGACTCGTCTAGAGCCTGAAAGAAAGCTGCCTTTAACGGTCTCGGCTGCCAACCTGCAACCGCAGCAAATGTACGAAACTCCACAGAAAAATCTGAAACTCGACGACCACGCTGTTTCAAGGTGAGGAGATGTCGAGACTGTTGTGCCGAATCCAACTCCGGTGCAAAAATTGTCTTAAACTCAGTAATGAAATCCTGAAAAGTTGTCCCAAATGACTGACAATCAGGGAATCTAGCCTCAGCCCACCTAAGAGCCCTACCCGTTAACAGGCGTAAAACGTAAGATATCCTTACCTCATCAGAGGCGAAAGTCTGGGGTGAACGGTTGAACACCAGCTTGCACTGGAAAAGAAAACCTCCGCAACTTCCGTCGTCACCGGAGAATTTCTCCGGACAAGGTGACGCGCCCTCAAGTGGTGGAGTCCAAGCCTGATTCTCCATGCTCGGAGCGTCGGAAGGCGGGGTTGCGAGACCTTGAGTGACAAGTGACGTCTTCGCGGAAGTAACTGTGTCCACTAGTAAGCTAACCTGCGCGGCTAACCTCTGAAGTTGTTCCTGAGTGGAATTCACAGCAAAACCTAACGTCTGCATCTGTTCTTGATGTGCGGCTAACTGCCGCCCGAACGTATCCGCTGGACTTTGGTGGCCGGAGCCTTCTTCTGTCATGGTTTTCAGATGACGAGCCCACATGCAGATACGAACGGGAGGCAAAACACAGTTATAAGTTCTTTTATTAAAGGAAAAATAAGCAGGTTTATGGACGGACTACTGGTACTCGGCTGGGTCAGAACGTCAAGGCTGGAGAGACTGTAAGAGAGAGAGCACGTGAGTTCTTCATAATGAAAGCCAGAAAAACCGACTAAGAGTTGCGCTGCTTACCATTAGGCAGGGCGGACCTAACCGGGAAGAAGAAGCGTCAGGAGAACTCTATGTGACTACTCTGATGGAGATAGGTGGCTAGTGGCTGAGGGCGGCAGATGTAGCTGGTGAGGAATCCGAGATGACCTCATCGGCAGCGGTTGACAGATGGATTGACCAGAGTGAGCACAGAACCAACAGCACCCGGGAAAGGGGATCTCAGCCCTCGCTGGGTAATTTCCAGGAAGTATGAGGGGAGCGCCAGAGCAAAATCTGAGCCGACAGGTCTGCTGGTCTGTTTCTTCGGACGAGACGTCAAGACAGGTGAGTGCATCCAAGCACCAAAATCTGGAGCACAGAGAGGTACAAAAATTACTCAAAAAGATGAGCGACAAAAAACTCACAAGCTGGTTTCCGAGAGTTGGGACTGAGGCCACGTCGTACCACGACTGGTTAAGGCTCCGGCGTCTTCCATCTGCCAGTGCTCTGCTTAAGAAGCCAGAGGAAGCCGCCTGCAACGAGCTGCAGGTGTGGACCACGCCTCCTCAGCCAACTAGGCACACCTGCGGAGTAGAGTTAGCAGCCAACACAGAGAATCCTGACAAGTTCCAGTTATGATTATTACAGACGTTTGTGCGGTTAAATATTTGTTCAAGATTTTTTATGAGAAGCACAAGTCTGTTTGGGTTCTGTTAAGTATTTGTTTTTTTGACGCTGTCAAATATTATATGTCAGAGGTGTACACATTTCCACTATTGAGAAGGAAGCTAACTCCTATCAATCGGTTGTGTAAAGTGGTAACTCCTCCATGCTCATCTGTGTTTCAGATGAGGTTAGGACACATATGTAAGAATGTTTTGAAACTGAAGGTGTCACTAAGGACATCTTCTGCTGTTGTGTTTGGGACTTTTTTGTTTTTTCGATTTATTTTTAATAGAGGAGTATTTTCTTTTTCCATTGACTTGCATGATAGCTTTGTATATGTTGTTGCTGCCTTGCTTCCCATTACTAAACTGACCTGGCTAGGCCACCATTTCATCAGCATTTACAAGACTGACAGTTTAGCACTGATTTCATGACTGACATAAGGCAGAAAGACACAGGGCGAACCATCAGGTTCACGAGCTGGAACGTAAGGGGACTCGGTGGACCTATTAAAAGGACAAAAGTACTCACACATCTTATGTATATGAAGACAAACATCGCGTTCCTCCAAGAAACCCATCTTCGTCTTTGCGACCACATCAGACTGCAAAAACCCTGGGTGGGACAGGTGTTCCACTCCAACTTTAACAGCCGCTCGAGAGGTACAGCTATTTTACTGCACAAACGAGTTCAGTTCTCAGCAGAACAGGTCATATCTGATCCCAATGGCCGTTATATTATTGTTGTTGGTGTGCTGTTTCAAACCCCTGTTATTATGGTTTGTGTTTACGCCCCTAACTGGGACTGCCCTAACTTTATGTCTTCCATTTTTTCGTCCATTCCATGTCTAGACACACATCATCTCATCTTTAGAGGGGATCTTAACTTATCTATCAATCCCATGCTTGACAGATCTTGTTTCAGAAAAATAACTGAATCCAAAGCAGCTAAATGTTTATCTGTGTTTACAGATCAAATTGGCAGTGTGAATGTGTGGCGTTTTTACCATCCGACAGCAAAAGAGTTTTCATTTTACTCCCAGGTTCATCAGACATACTCTCGGATAGATTACTTTTTTCTTGATAAGCTCTTACTACCATCAGTGAAACAATGTGAATACTCATCGACAGTCATTTCAGACCATGCCCCCCTTTTGTTAGACCTGGAACTAGCCCCTAAAACCAAAGGCTGCTCAAACTGGAGATTAAACATTGGGCTCTTATCATCTGACAAATTTTGTGAATTTATCTCTGACAAAATTTCACGCTTTCTCGAAAACAACAAATCTGATTCTACTTCACCTTCTCTCCTGTGGGAAACTCTCAAAGCAGTAATCCGTGGAGAAATTATTTCATATAATGCCAGGACACGAAAGGATGAGAGGCAAGGCAACTTGAACTGATCACAGCAATTCACCAGATTGATAGACAGCACTCCATTTCAGCCAATGCCACTCTCCAGACGGAGAGACTTAAATTACAGGCGGAATTTGACCTTATTTCCACAAACAAAGCAGAGTTTCTTTTAAGGCGTACAAAGGGCACTTATTATGAATATGGAGACAAGGCTAGTCGGTTACTAGCAAGGCAACTAAAACATCAATCCTCCTCCCAATTTATTACTCAAATTCGTAAGAACCCCCAAACTTTGGTTACAGACCCATCTGAGATAAACGAAACTTTTGCTTCATATTACTTTGATTTATACAAACCAGAAGCCTCATCAGACACTACTCCAATAAACCAATTCCTAGATAATTTAATTCTCCCCTCTGTGGACACTAATTCCAAAAACATTCTAGATGCCCCTCTCAATCTGGAAGAGGTGAAAGCCAGCCTTAAATTTATGCAGACTAACAAGGCACCAGGCCCGGATGGCTTTCCCTCCGACTTTTACAAGAAATTTTCTGACCAGCTCGCCCCCTTATTATTGGACATGTTTAATGACTCCCTTGAGTGTGGCACCCTTCCTTTGACCTTAACTCAAGCATCGATATCGCTCATCCCAAAGAAAAATAAAGACCTTGAGAACTGCAGCAGCTGGCGACCTGTCAGTTTGCTCAATAGTGATGTTAAGATATTGGCTAAGACCCTCGCCCGCCGCCTCGACTCCTGCCTACCAAAAATAATCTCAAAGGACCAAACTGGGTTTATAAAAGGCAGACAGCTATCCTCAAATGTACGCCGTCTGCTCAACATAATACTGTCCAAGCCTGAATCACAAGACCCTGAGATGGTAATCTCTATGGATGCGGAAAAAGCTTTTGATAGAGTGGAATGGAATTATTTATTCTCAGTTTTAAATAGGTTTGGCTTTGGCCAGGGCTTTGTTTCATGGATTAAATTATTATACAATGCCCCAGTTGCCAGTGTAAAAACAAACTCGACACAGTCCAACTTCTTTCCTTTAACACGCGGCTGCCGCCAAGGATGCCCACTATCACCATTGCTGTTCGCCGTCGCAATAGAACCGCTCTCCATTGCCCTTAAGAGCTCACCGCTTTTTACTGGTGTATATAGGAACGGGAACGAGCACAGAGTATCACTTTATGCTGATGACCTTTTACTCTATGTCTCAAATCCCACTGTCTGCTTGGACAAAATTCTGGACATTTTACACACTTTTGGTTCCTTTCTGGGTATAAATTGAACATTGAAAAAAGCGAATGCTTCCCTCTTAATGATCTAGCAAAACATATCCCGGCTTAATCACTACCATTCTGCTTAGCCTCTTCTAGGTTTCAATATTTAGGAATTCATATTTTAAATGGTCTCCCTTTACTACATAAACATAACACTGTAGAGCTGGTCAGAAGGGTGAAGTCAGACCTATTACGCTGGAATAATCTCCCACTGTCACTTCTAGGTAGGATAAACTCTATCAAAATGAATGTTCTACCAAAATTTTTATTCCTTTTTCAGTGTTTACCTATATACCTGCCCAAAATTTTTTTCATCAAATTGGATAAGATTGTTACACATTTCATTTGGGCAGGAAAGACTCCAAGGGCAAAATACTCAGTATTGCAAAGACCCAAGGACAAGGGAGGCTTCGCATTGCCGGATTTCAGGGCATATTATTGGGCAGCCAATATTCAAAAAGTCTATCCCTGGCATAACTCCCCCAACACAGACTGGTGTCAGATGGAAGCTTACTCATGTACCCCTGTCTCGTTATCACCTTTAGTATGTTCCCCTCTAAATGCTGGTCTGGTGCAGAAAAGAGAACTCTCCCCGGGGCTCCCGCCAGCTTCTCCGGGTTCGTTTGCGTTACCGCACTGGACGCAAGGCGTCCAGTGCGGTAACGTGCCTTCAAAGTGCCTTCAAAGTTCTCGTTTGAATATTTGCTACTACCACCAAGATCTGCACCCGCGGCGGCTCCACCCGGGCTCGCGCCCTAGGCTTCCGTGCTCACCGCGGCGGCCCTCCTACTCACCGCGGCCTAGTCCTCGAGGCTCTGGTTGCCGGCGGGGGGGTACGCGGATGGAGATGAAATGCTCCAAGGGGTACGCGATGCAAAAAGTTTGGGAAGCACTGCGTTACATCCATTGACTTTAATGAATTTCTCTCCTACATGGAGTTGTGCACACATGAAAATAGTGCAGACCAGTTCCTTTGGCAGCGATTTGAAATGAAGATGAAAATTATTAGTTACTAAATATACAAACAAGATGAAGACTTCACCTGGACAGTCGAGCCATTAATATGCCATAGAGCTGATGAGCTTCCCGGATCACTCCTGCTACAAAACACCTCATGAAGTGCCAGATGTCCAGGCGCACCTGAAGATCCTTCCACTCAGCCAACATGGCCCTGGCCTGTGACTGTCCATGTGGGCTGCAGCAGTCTCGCTCCACATACATTATGACAGGAGGTGCCACTCCTGCCTCCCTGTAGCGCCTCATAATACCTGCCGCCATGGGCCACAGTCCATGGCCCTCTGCTGCTGTCAGGACCGACACCAGAACCTGGCCGTGCTCGTTGCCAATGTTGGTGCACCACCCAGCTGTGTTGGCAGCTGCAGCGGCCACTTTCTTGGTAACCTATGTAAAAAAAAAAAAGAACAACAAACAGTAAAATAAACACACATACATACAGAAGCCAGCCTTCTACCATAGCGAGCAGTGTAACTTTTAGTTAACTGTAAGCCTTTATCCATCCCATCCCACATCCCATTCCATTTTTCACATTCTGCTTTGTTCTGGAGGTAAGAGCAAAAACATATATTTGATTTTAGGACTTTCTGAGCATAATATCGATTGTGAAATTTGTGTGAAACTTGCTAGCAAAGAGCAAATAGCTAGCACGTTTTAGCCAAAGGCAAATGGCCCCATGTGCTTTTGTAAAACTGTAATACAAATTGCTAATTGTATCAAAAGGATTTTTTTCTTCATCTAGAGGTTAGAGCAAGAACATATATTGGTATTTTATAAGGTGACCAGATTTCTGAAATCAAATCTGGGGACATTTCTTGCTTGTAGATTAAAATCAATACATCTCATCAAGATGAAATTCGGAAACGGGGACAGTAATGGTTTCATTTATCTTTACATATTCATTAATATTTAAACAACAAAAATCAAGTGTAAAAGCCAGGAATGTGCCTCTCCTCACTTTTAGTATATCCTAAGATTGATAAAATGAATACATCAATAGTGTTCAGAATCAGACATACTTTAATAATCCCAGAGAGAAATTACTTTTGTTACACGCTCCAGATATATATATATATATATATATATATATATATATATATATATATATATATACACACGTAAACATCTATGCACATGTATAACTAAAGATCCAAAATAAAGTGAATAGTGACACTGTGCAAGACGGTCAATTACAGAGGGGGGGGGGTGTGTCTGATACACTGAAGGAGGCGTTGTAAAGATTGATGACCACAGGCAGGAATGATTTTCTGTGGCGTTATTTATAGAAAACTAGAACTGTGTCTCTGTGTTGGGGAAAAGTGGTAGGGGTGGGAGTGCATGGGTCAAGGGTGGTTAGAAGAACTTTTCAATTTCGTCGTGCCCAAAGAGCTCTGCCGCCTCCTAAGGGGAGAGTGACATGAGGAAAAGAAGAACCAGTAAATACAAACATTTAGCCTGTGGCTGTCTGTGGAGACAGAGTTTCCCCACCTTTTCAAAAAATGCAACAAATTCTTATTCTGTCCACGTCTACATACCTATGAGAAATAGGTTTTTTTCTGTGTCCGGCCGTTGTCTTCCGCTTATCCGGGGTCGTGTCGCGGGCGTAGCAGCTTCAGTAGGGAGGCCCAGACGTCCCTCTCCCCAGCCACTTGGGCCAGTTCCTCTGGGAGAACCCCAAGGCGTTCCCAGCCGAGAAACATACTCCCTCCAGCGTGTCCTGGGTCTTCCCCTGGGCCTCCTCCCGGTGGGACGTGCCCTGAACACCTCACCAAGGAGGCGTCCAGGAGGCATCCTAACCAGATGCCCGAGCCACCTCAACTGGCTCCTCTGGACGTGGACCCTCCTTTCCAGGTATATGTCGACAGGTGCACAGGTGAGCTGAGTTGACTAATTGCTGGCAGCTTTCAGATTCGTTTTTTGACTGTTATTGAACTGTGTTGCTAACCCAGGTAAAAAAGTAGTATACTTTAGTGTATTAGAAATATGATTGAAGTACGTGAAGTATGAAACAAGTATGCTTCTACTTGTTGTGCTTTATTTAAAGAGTACTTAATATGTACTTTTTAAAAGTATACTTCAAAAAAGATGTAATTAAGTTCAACTTAAGAGTCCAAAAAGTAAGTATACTAATTTACCAGTAATCAGATTATTATTTAAATGTACTTTTTAAAAGTGTACTTTGTGTTAATATATTTTAAATTGTATAGAAGTTTATTTTTTTTAAGTGTATTAAATGTGACATACTTAGAGTGGCAATTCAGTGTACTTATGGAAAGTATATTTTTTGGAAATTAATTGTTAGTATACTGTTTTAAAGTGTACTATGATCTCACTTTATTAGAAGTGTGACTTCTGTATGCTTTATTTAGTACACTCTAAAATAAGTTTATTTTTAGTAGCATATCAGAGTACTTTCATAAAATATGGTAAAATACAAAAATATTTTTTATGTTCCATCAATAAAACACACAATAACGTAATAAAGCTCACATCTCCACAATAAACTATGATAACATAAAAAGGTCATCTTTTTATTCAAATAACATCTCTACGCTTTTTTGTGTTTTTTCTTCAGGCTTGCATTATGTTACGCGTTTATCTAGGCTTTTATTTTGAAATATCCTCATGCACTTCCGGTCCTGCCGTGATATCGTCTTCCAAAAACGGGCCGTTTTTTTTTTTTTTTTTTCATTAAGTATTTCTGGTTTTTGGTTTCTAAATTGTGTTGACAAGAAAGGAAAAACTGCTTTGTTTTTCGTTTTTCCGTTTTTGATTTTAAATGGAAATGGAAATGGAAGTAGTTTCAGTTTTTCGTTTTGGTTTTCCGGAAAAAAAAACTTTGATTGTACAGGTGGCATATTTGAATAACTATTGTTGAGCACTGCAACAGATCAAGATTCAAAAATCAAGACTAAGCAGTAGATGCTACGAATGGACGGACCCAGGAATTGGACCTACCCATCATTCGGTTCCCACATCCAATCAGTGTGCGCAGCATCATCGACATCCAATCACTATGTAGAAGTTTGGGCGCCACCCAAATAGTTAATGTTTGAAATTATTCATCACTGATACTCAGGCGATAACAGGGTAAAGTTAGCACAATGTATGGGTTGTTTTATTTCGTAGACGGGTCCGTTATTGCAGATAGTACATCTATTATACAGGATGCATATATAAATGCTGGAATTACAGTCACCTGCAAGGAAGACCTCCAGTCCCAGGAAGGCTGGATAGACAGTGGCGTGCACAGACATTTTGGGGGGCAGGTGCTCAGGAGGGGGGGAGGGGGGGGGGCACTTTTTAGCGCACGTGGAACACTTAATTATAAAAAAAATAATAATAAAATACACACGCATGTTGAATGAAATTTGACTTTTATTTGTAACATTCTTTAAATGTGGAAAAAAGTCACACCACCAACAGAACAGACTAAAGCGTACTACTTTAAAGCAGCATCCTCCTTGGTGCCATGTCTTTAAAGATGTTGATGACCTCGCTGTGGTTTACCTCAATGTCTTTTTCAATGGCAAGCAGAAGATCAGAGAGCCTTTCTTCTCCACACAGGCTTCTTAGTTTAGTTTTGATGATTTTCAGCTTGGAAAATGATCTTTCAATTGAAGCTGTTGTCACTGGTAATGTTGCATATATTTGGATCATTTTGACAAAGGCAGGAAAGATCAGCTGGCCATTGTTTTCCCTCAGTATTGAACATATTTCTTGTAGGTTCTTTGAAGTAAAGCTGGAGTGGAAGACCTTTAGTTCTGTCTTAAGCTGCTCCTCATCTTCTCCATAGAAGATGCAGGCGACCGCGCGAGTTCACGTGACAAAGGAAGAGAGATAGGCTGGTCGGGTGTGCACAAGGAGGTGGCTCATTTCGGGGCATTGTTTCAGTCGTTTTTAATGGCTCAGGTTTTCAAAAGATAATTTCAAAACCGACCTCAGTAAGATCTTAATAATATTCAGGGCAGTCAAACTTTTTTTACAGTAGCAGGCTACACACTACCAGGTAGGAGGGTGCACTTTATATATATATATATATATATATATATATATATATATATATATATATATACTTCAGACTGAACAGTGGCTCTGTGACTACTGTAACAAACAAATAGCAATAGTGTAGTCGGTGTTGCCAAATTAGGCAGGTTTCCAACCAATAAGGCTTTTGAACACATTGAGCTGGAAAAAAAATAGCTTATGGGCAGATTGTAAAAAATTTCGGAAGCTTTTCATAACATTTGTTGGGCTTTTAGAAAGAATTACTAACAAAATATATCAAAATAGTCATTTATTTTTTAAATATGTTGAATCTGTCGATCTGACATAGTCAATGAAAATTAGTTATAATGAATAATATTGATTGTTATAATAAAACAAGAAAAGAATAATGGTTAATCAAGTGTTTGGTCAATGTAAACGCCCAAGAGGGGTTGAGTCCTACTTATCAACTTAAAAATATTTCATGACTGCGTGTAAGAGAAATGTTTAATTGAGCTATACTGAGAGAAATTAAGTTTATATTAAAGGTAGATTTACAACTCATGTTGGGAAGCTATTTATAATTTATTTTTTCTGGGTGAAATATCCTGATTGTTAGAGATCTTGTGTGTTATTTGGTTGTCGGATTGTACATTTTGTTTGGAGCCCATATGCGCAGTTTTTTTTCCTTTGCTTCAGCTCAGTTGTGTGCTAATGGCATGTTATGTGTTTAATAGTTCTTTGCTTTTAACATGAGAGAGTTTGAGATTTGGCCTTGTTTTTTCTTTTAAGTTGCGCAGGTTTTATACTGGTTTGGGTTACTGGAAACTAACAGTGACTTAGGGTAACCTGTAGCGCTGTGTCTTAACTCAAAAGTCCAGCATAAGCTACACGCTAATAAACATGAGCGCTGGTGTAAGGCTGAACACTGACTGAAGTAACAATTCTGACTAGAACAGGTTCTGTAATTACAGCAGCTATGAGAACAAGGAGCAGAACAAAGCAAGAGTTCCCTTCTACCTGCAAGTAACTCAAGTCTCTTCAGATTGGCAGTTTTAGTGCTTGGTTCTGCTACTTGTGCTGCTAGCTGTCCTAGCTCACCCAGCTAGCTGTCCTAGCTCACCCAGCTAGCTGTCCCCTAGCTAACCCTCCTAGCGTGAATGTTTACTCCAGTTTAGACTTCAGCGCTGACATTTCAAACAGAAATTAATGGCGCTCCTTCCAGCTCGCTCTCTGCTTTGTTGTCACTTCTTTCAATTGTTTGGTAATCAGACCAAATTTCCATCCCGCTCTACCGACACCAACGGTGACCACAGCTGAACTGCAGCGGCGACGGAAGAAGGCTATGATTCAGTGTCCCGCCCCTCTCCAGCTGTGATTGGCTAGCATGTTGCCTTCAGTCGTTGATTTGATTGGTTAAATTGTATGATTGACACATCAAAGATAGTACTAAAAGGAGGATGGCCACTCCGAGGTAAAAAAAAAAGAAAAAAAGAAAAAGACGGCTTCCAGTCCAGGGTCTGCTCCGCGCTCACCCGGAAGGCACAAATATCGCTCCATTATATAATCAGGGAAACGTTGACCGGCTACTTTTGACTCCTCTGAATATTAATAAAAAAAAAAAAAAAACGAGTTTCAAAAGGGCATTTTCGTTGATAAAGGGCAAACTTCCTAGTGCTTTAGCACCACCTAGTGTCTATGTATGCACGCCCCTGTGGATAGAGGTGATTTTTACCAGCTAAACGCACGCAAGATCCGAAGCCGGTTGCAGCCAAACTGCTGTTCATGGCCGGGTAAGTTCTAAAACATTCAAACTATTCTGAATACTCTTTGTAACATTAGCTAACCGACTACTGTCGTGTAATTTAACGTTACTAATGAAGTGCTTGTTAGGCACGACGCGAAGCGACGCTTGCCTCTAGTAGACCTACCTTATTGCTTTTATAAAACTGTTCCCACACAATATTAAAGTAAAAAGAAATATTAGTGAAACTTTCATGAAGTTAAATCAATAACAACATTCCTTCCGCTAGAAAAAAAATAGTCCCTGACCTTGAACCACAACCGTTTCAATGTGTAATGTGCATGAAAGCTCAAATAAAAACAACAAACCGTTCTCAAACTTTGTCTCATTCTTTTAATTTTTTTTTTTACCACACAATATTTGTAAAATTCCCAGACACAAATAGGTTATCTAGGGTGACTATATTTTGATTACCAAAAAACAGGACACTGGTCCCAGCAAACAGATACTCAAATGATACTCGAAGTTTACTCAAGATGCCTTATTAATTTCAATACATTTAAAGTAGGCTATGCCTCCTATGTATGGGTAGAAAATTGTTATATTTATTACAAGACGCAAATTCAGATAGGCTTCTCAGAGGTTACTCAAGATGTTTTATTATGACAGGTTTCAAAAATAATGAAATGATGATAGAAATAATGTATTTTCTGTATTAGGAGAAATACATATATGAATAATAAATAACTAAAAGAAATACCTCCAAATTGAACAAAAATAGCTCTCACAAACTTACAAAAACGAACTAACAAAATATATTTCTATCTTTAGTTTTCTTCCTCTTTATCCTGTTTTTCTTCCTCATCTTCCTTGTTTGCCCATCTATATTTTGATGTATAGCTGATCTTTCCCTGCAGTTTTTTGAAAACCAGGACATTTTCATCACTTTATAAAAAACAGCCAAGACAGGCCGTGAAAACAGGACATATCCTGGAAAAAACAGGACTGTTGATCACCCTAGCTTATCTCTCAGCACGAGAAAACGTTTTTTTTTTTTTGTTTATTCCGTTATTTTCTTTCTGCACTAAACTAAATATTTACATAGCCTAAATAAAAAAAATAAGGGCACACATTTTGATAGATAACAGTAAGGTCTTAATTTATTTTATTGTCATTAATTTAGTCACTAAAATGCTGCCAAACAAGAGATAATAATCAATAAATATTTGATAAATAGATAATTTTGATAGATCAAAATTCATATTTGTAGAAGTCTCTCCAAATTGTTCCTCAAACCATTTATCCATCGTCATGATGCCACCTAGTAAATGGAAATTTACTTTAAACATTTTAGCCTCTTTTTAATTCTTACTTTTTTCATGTTTTTTTCTATTTTTATGTTGATACGTGTAGTTGCTAAGGGTGTTGCTAAGGGCGCATTCCTGACTTGAACATTTTATTTTTTATTAATAAAAGGTCACATTGAATTTGTATTTTATGTGTCTTCTTTACAGAAAACTACAAAGAAGTAGTCCAGAAGTGTGTTGCTTACCTCAAGGGGGAGGATATATGGTCTTCCTTCGGTCAGTCTGGCCAGAAGAAGGGGGCGGTGAATCAAGGAATGACCGTAAGCTTGACTTATGACTGAACAGTTATGGAACATTGTGTTTCCAGTTTACAAATAATGCTGTGTCATCGTAGAATATGTTTGCCATGGGAGTTACATTGTGAATTTTTCCAGACTTTTCCAAGCTGGGTGCTCAAGCATTTAGCAGATTTAGCCAGCAAATATTTATTTGAAATGATAAATATTACTCAAAAGACTGAAACAAATCAAGTTAGCTATTTTGGAATGCCAGGCATGTTAAGTTAAGATTCAGTCTCCTGTTACAAATATTGTCAATGTGATGGATGGATGGAGGTGGATTCTTGGAAAGTGTGTCGCAATATATAGAAATACACTTGCACAAGCTATTAAAAAACGAGTCTCTGCAGTTACTTAAAGTGGTGGTGTGGACATAAGTCAAAGTTTATCATTCTCTTAAACAAGATGTACGTTGTCAGTCTGGTTCACAGACGGCCAAGATGGGCGAACAGCTGAAGAGGGACCTCAAACGGCAACCTACAAGACCACTCAGTTCTACTCCTGCTAGATATCAGTCTGATTCC
The DNA here is from genome assembly GCF_011125445.2 of Fundulus heteroclitus. Classification (NCBI taxonomy): domain Eukaryota; kingdom Metazoa; phylum Chordata; class Actinopteri; order Cyprinodontiformes; family Fundulidae; genus Fundulus; species Fundulus heteroclitus. The sequence continues at coordinate 551,247 of NW_023397011.1, forward strand.
GACGACACATGTTGTGATATTTTTGATCCACCCAAAAAAACGAAAAATGGTACGTTTAAAAATGTAACTGATTTCATCAAATAATGAGCAGTGTTCCTCAGATAATTTTACAGAGTTTACAGTGGTGGATTATAGCCTATTTGTGCTAAAATGCATGCACTGGCACACTTTGTGCTTCAATTGAACAGTACCAAAGTCCAAACCCAACCTACAAACCAATGTCCTTGGTGCTCAGGGTAAGATGTAGCAGAACTGCATTTTTGTGAAAATTAGTTATTATTCAAGAGTGTATGAACTCTGTTGATTTCTTCACACTCTCACACCATGAAAATTGTGTTTTGGCGTGTGTTTGATTAGGAGTGTAGCTGCCCTTTTTGTTTAAGGTAATTAGGTTGATGTTTTCTGCATAGGTGGTACACATCAGTGAGGAGGAGGAGACGCCATCCCTCAGGCGGAGTCTCAGCGGCCAGGGACGGAGCCTGCAGTTTTTGCTGAAATGGATGAGGACAGTTTGAAGGCTCTGAAAGGTGGGTGGTTGTATATGTATGCTACTGATGCCAGGGTTATCTCTGCCACCACCTGAACCCTCCCATACACCTACAGTCATTTTCATTGAGGTCATGAAGTCAACTTTATGAATTTAAGACATGCATCGCACTGTTAATTTGAAGAACATGCATGTTACATGTTATGTCTTAGAATACAGACCTGACTTCCCACATTACAAATTTGAAAATAATCCACTTAACTCAAGTGGTACGGATATAACTACAAGGCCTCTGGCAGAGTGGCGCAGGTACCAATACTGTGACCACAAGTGTCATACTGCTTTTATACATCTCTTCCCCTTCCATCGTGATTAAAGATATAAAATTGCGTTTTCAATCATTTATGTAGACTTATTTATATATCCACTCCAATAAATAGTTCTAATCTTCCATCTCTGTTGTCAATCATCTCAACTTATCAGTCAAGAGAAGGGTCCAGTGAGACAGGATATATGGTCTTATTCACATAAGAATTTGCAGCAGTTGCTTGCAGGGTTCCCACAGTTTATGGAATTTTTGTAATATCATGGACAGTTTAAAATTGTCTTGCCAAAATAAATTAATACAAATATATTTCCATACAAAATTGGTGTATATCTGGTTATTAGCTCAGGTCAAAGGTTTTCTTTGGATTTATGAACCAGCAGGTCAGAAAGTTCAGCGGATTGAACAGCTGACAACAACTTCCCTCGGTAAGCGTGTCTGTTGCTGCTCCTGCAGTTAATTAATTATTTTCACCTGTGGCCATGTCACCTGTCAGCGTTTATTCCCTCCTTCCAGTAACTTAGCTGATAAACGCAGCGACCGACCAGGAACCTCCTCATTATTCGCTGTTACGTTTTATTTAAACTCGAAGAGTAAAGCGCTAGCTCAGGCTAATTCAGCACAACATGCTTTTTTTTTCTTTCTTTTTTTTAAAGACGGGTTGGAATGTGCAACAATGTTCTGCATTTGACTGGGTCCGATTTGGAAAAAGTAAAAAAAGTAAAACCCACCTGCGCTTTTCTGAACAAAAAAAAAGGCAGAGCTGCAGTCAGATCGGCTGTCAGTCAATAAGCAGCAGCTCCACCTGATGAACCGCTGCCCACCAGGACACTACTTAAATGATGAGGATTTAGATACATACAGATTATTAAGGAAACTACGTCAAAAAGATTAAAAAAATAAAAATAAACTGCAGCTACAACATGGACTGGAGAACGGGTTCTAACTGAGGGAGACTAATGGCGATTCTGAGAGAGCTTTAATTAAGTTATTTTTTTTATTTTAACACGGAGTGGAGTGCGATGTTAAGCTTCACTGTAGAAGCAAGTCGTACTAGAAACCGCTGAGAAAGCCTCCTGTCTGTGGATCTATGGACTCATTTTACTCCGACCCTAAAACACCTACCAGACAGACAGTACTGCAACCAAGATTACCTTCAACAATATTTAACTTCACGCAATACTTTCATAACATTTTAGTAATTAAACATTTTCATATTTAAAAGCAAGTTATGTTTTTTCTGATAAACTTGGAGCAATTTTATTAAACTTTTTAAAAATTTAACATCCCATCCTTCATCGATTTTCTATACCCACTTTTCCGTACAGGTGTGACGTCAAGCCATATCTGATGGGGAAACCACTGATCTCTATTTATTCACTGGGTGCTGATTGGCCGTATATAATACAGGTCGCTGTGAAGCCACCAGCCGCTACACTGGTACTCCCTATTTTCCTCCTGTAACTAGGGAATATGTGCGCTACAGCATCGGATAACGAGGATTTTCTCATGTTTCTCGTGACTTTTAAAATGTCAAATGCCATATACTTTTATGTTATGTACTAAAACTATCAAGTACTGAAATATTATGCATGTTATTTATATATATATATCTATATATCATGTAAAACATTTCAGCACCTAATTTCCTAGTAGTTGATAGTGTTAGTACTTCCACTGACTGTAAAATTATCTATGAAACGTTTTAACACAGCCAAAAAACTGCTTGTTGTTGCAACCAAATCCTATGGGATTCTGTTAGAGTAGGGAGTAGCAAGATGGCTGTCAGTGACTTCAATTTTTTGGGCAAATCAGCAATCCAGGGAATAAATGGAGATCAGTGGGGGAAAGGCATTCGACATCACACAGGGTCATGGGGGGCTGTTGACTCTCCAGCAGTCAGTGAGCGAGAGGCGGGGACACAGGGTCCATCCTGGACAGGTATCCAGTCACAGGGCTAAAAGTTAGCAGTTTTATTACACTTTAAAATAGTTAAGTGATGCCTTTTTATAAACTCAGGAGTTGTGATAATTAATTGCTGTGCAATAACGGGCAAAGCAGAGACTGATTATTGTAATGTGCGATCTGTGTTAAACTAAAATGTATGACATCATAGTGTTGTTTATGTCTTGCATTGTCCAGGTTGTGGTTGGCCTTGTATGCTCATAGGATTAATGTATACTGAATGTGACAGGAAGCCAGAGGAGGTAATGTTCAGGTGTGAAGTAGATGATGTAATGATGCAAGCTGCTGTCTTTTGCACTAGTTGTAGTTTATGGAGGTTTTCTGGAGGGAATGGAGCTGAAACTGTAAAGTGGACTGTGGACCAGTTTGGCTAAAGTGTGAAGGAAGAACTTGATGCTGCAGAAATAAAACTTGGAAGCAGTGGATGGAGAGAGCTGTCAAGGATGATGCCAAGGCTCTGAAGCTGAAAGGTGGGACAGATACAGGAATGGTCATTGCATATTGTAAAACTATCAGATTTGGTTAAAGTTGACTTTGCACAATAAACAAGTGAGGGAACTAATGTGGCATGACGTCCACAGCCCTGGGAATACATGGGCTGACTCAAAAAAAAATATTCAGTCGAACTGATTATTTTTGCTTTAACCCCTGAAATAAGCCAACACACAAAAAATCTTACAATAAATCTCACTAATCTTACGTACGTGGAGGTACGGTTTGTGTTAAAACACTTGAAACCAAGACACGTGCCAACCTTCCCTATAGAGAAGTGTTCTTAATTTACCTTTTGTCTTTATCTGCTTGTGTGTTTTCACAGGTGTCATTGGGCAACCCAACAGTAAGAGTTCCATCCTCTATCAGAGGCTAAGTGGGAGGAGGATGTCCCTCTTCACACAGGAACTGGCCACATTGGTGTTTGGCAGGGAAACTTTGGCCAAGGCAACTCTCACAGGGAAAGGAAAAAAAGGTGAGCTGAAGGAGCAGCTTGAGCCAGAAAAAACAAATGCAATTATAGGTACAGTAATGTAATAGTTATGAACCCAAATCCATTGTCATGATTCATTGACAAATCCATTATCATCAATGATTCTATTTCAATGTTATACATCATGTTTTAATTCATGCCCTCTTTCCTGTTTTCACAGATGCAGTGAGGGAGCGATTCCCCAACACCGAGGTGGCAGAGATCCGGGCCCTTCTACGAAGGAAGTGCAACAATGAGAGCTACAAGGCCTCTAGTAATTCAAGTCAGAGCTAGATGTGCATTGTGTAATAAGTTGTTTGCCGTTGTTCTGTTCCCGGCATTTCAGAGAAAGGTGACAGTTCAAGGTGTTGATCAAGCAGTAACTGCTTTTGTATGTTACTTTCGTGGTAATAATAAAGATCCTTCTCTGAAATGCAATGTGTAATCTGTTGATTTAATACACTTGAACTGAATTGTAATAGCAACATTCATGCTTAAGTATAAGTAAATGGGGATAAAAGTGCAGATAAAATATACTTCAAACAATTTGTTTCTACCTTACACTATAATAACATTGCACTGAAAGTACATGTCTATGATGTTTAGGTTGTAATTGAAATTCACTTCAAAAACATTATTAATGTAATATTGGGACACTTTAAAAGCACTAAATATAGTTAGGAAGTGCATTTGTAGATCACTTGAAATGTTACAGAGGCATACTAAATTAACTGTTTATAGTAATTATAAGTATGATAGCAGTATGCACAAAATGTATTTAAACACAACTATAATTTGCGCTGCAATGCCTTTTTAAGTGTATTTCTATTAGAATGGCAATACAATGCAATTGTACTGTAAGTGTGCCTAAATGCTCATCAATTTTAATTTTCATTAGTGTATTTTAGTGCACTTGAAGTTTAAAAAAAGTTGTTCCATTTTAGTATACTATTTACACTTGAAGTGTAGTCAAATAGATGTTAAGTTGAAGTTAATACATAATTTAATACACTTAACTATACTTGGATTTTACGAAAATAGTACAAAATGTAGAAAATATACTTAGTACACTTTATTAAAGTATATTTTTAATAGAATTATTTTTCACCTGGGAATTAAAGCCTCAATTCCATTAACTGTGCAAAGTAATGATTTATATTTATGCTTTAGTAAATGATGAATAATAATAATCTGGTATTTCAAATGTTACTTTTGGCAGTTTTGCCAATCACAAAAATAATGAAAAAGCAATGTATTGGAGAGTCGAATATTCCTAGCCATCTTCATATCGTAATTAATAACATAAAAAAACTATAAATACTTTTTACGAGGATTGAAACGGGAAATATAAGAAAATTAGAATAGAATACAATTGATTCTGCCTCATTGAGAAAATCGAGTGCCACAATTGCAAAGTCAAATGTAAATGGAAAGATTCCGACACAAAGGTACAACATACAAAGCAGAAATTAAGAATTTAAGGCTCTGCAGTAAGGGCAACATTGCAGAATAAAAGAAACAAAATCTAGTTTTTATTATCAATTTAATAATTAGGTCATTATGTCAAATCTCCATCATATATCACACCTCTGTTGAATCATGTTCACCGCCTTAAAATGGTGGAGGGGTTTGTGGGATCTGCTATGATTCTGAGAACTATGTTTTCCAGACAATCTTTACTTCTGGTAGGATCTCCCATGGCAAGTTGGCCTCGGTCTTATTTTAGAGAGTAGAATAACCATCATAGTACCACCACCAGATTTGATTGAGTATATAGTTCTTTTTCTGAAATGTTAGTTTTACATGAAACCTGCCAGGATGCACATCTTCCAAAAAAAATAACAATAAATCCACTTTTACTGAACTTAACTAAAACAAGTCAGGTGCAGTGCCTGAGATGTTCTGTGTTCTTTTGTGGCCTCCTGGATGAGCTGTTTGTGTACTCTTGGAATAATATTGCCCTGGTCACTGGTGGTCTGAAGAGAAAAGATAAAATGGCCCGATACCCTCATCAGACCAATAGCTGCCGATGATAAATGTCAAATTCTGCTTTTGAATTTATTTAGATCCAGGCATAATATGTTGCCTTCTGAGATATTTTAATTTATTTAACTGAATTCTTTGGGCTACAGGTCTGACATTAAATAGACCTTGGCGTGAGTATTAAAATTAGCCTCAGGTTACAAAAAAAAAAAATTTGAAAAATAACATCTATTCATTAAATTACTTTTTAATCATAGGTTGGTTTTAATAGCTTTATACCCTTTAATAAATACAATAATTTAAAAAAAAGCTTTTGTATTCATTCATTTCATTTGTCAGATGGTCTCTTGCAACTAGGTCCTCCAAATGCAAACAATTAATGCTATAAAACAAATAATTTGGGTGACATTCGTAAACGTTGCTTGTAAACAAATGAGCAGGTTTTTTAACCACTGAAATTAGACACTTCATAAACTTCATACTATCCATCCTCTTTACCCAACACAGATTCAAAAACTAACAATAAAATAAAAACGAACAATTTGGTCAAAAGCCGTGAATTTATTGTGGGGTTTTTTTTGCCGCTCTAGACAGGGTCAAAACTTATACAGGCTAAGACCTCTCATCATTTAATGTTTTAACCAATGGTACTGGGTCTAGATGTGTTTGGAAACTAAATGAAAACTGAAGGAAACTTCCATTCACCACAAAACTCCCTCCTTAGTTCAAGGTTGACCCCATGTAGCTTAAGAGGATTTCCAGCCAACAGGTATTGCTGACATCAATGAGTACGTGACAGTGACCTCTGCAATGTTACTGTGCTGCAGGCCGGGCTGTACCCTGCATAGTTTACTGTTGCTGCTTGCAGCCGCCTGAAGATCAGCAGCCTTTATATCCACCAAATAATGGGTCAATGTTTATAACTGCAAAACCAAAAGCTACTGATTGGATACTTCTGTGGTGCGGTCTGTTCCTCGTTATGTTAACCGTAACACCTGTTTCTGCGAGCAACGGCTCTACCGTTATAACAGTCTGCACGCAACATTTTCCCTCCCCTGTAAAATCGGGGACATTTCCGGGGACAGCTTTAGCCGGGGACAGGTGGTCCAAAACGGGGGACAGTCTCAGGAAATCCGGGACGTCTGGTCACCCCAGTATTTTAGGACTTTTTGAGGATAATTTTGATTGTGAAATGCTACTTGCTCGCCAAAAGCACATGGTTAGCATGTAACTATCTAACTTTAGATTTATGCTTTGTTGCTAATTGTATCATAGGAACTTTTTAGAGCAGATTAGCCCATTTTATTCATTTTTAATGTTCTTTTTGTTTTTTTGTTGTTGTTTTTTTTAGAAAATGTCTGACAATAGGCAGTGCCCTATATGCTTTGCCCAGGTTATACACCTGGGCAAGCATATTAGGTCCACCCACAAGGTGACCAACACAAAAGAGCGTCAGATTCTGACCCAGTGGGGTTCGGGGCGGATTAACATCCGCCGCTGTCCCTGCCCTGTGTCCGGCTGCAGCTACCTGCCGGGAAAGCACCTGGACAGGCATGTCCAGGCTTACCATCTTGAGCTTTCACCGAAGGAGCGCAGCCGGATGCTGGGGCGTGCCAGGGACATGCGGGCACTGGAGCTCCTAGCGGAGCTCCGTGCTTCCGACCCCGAACCCCCACTGGTTTCCACCCTGGACCACCGGGAAAGGGTCGACCGCCCAGACCAGCCAAGTCCGGGGTCCGGCAGCTCCTCTCCTCAGGCCGCATGCAGTTGCACAAGTGCCCAGACCGTCCTCAGGTAATTGATAGCTGCTTCTGCTGAATTTCTTTTGGTAGGAGCTTGCCAAATTAAAGTGCAGTATGTGTATGCATCGGTTCAGCCCATTCTATACATTCTATGTTGTGTTTAATTATTGCTTACCGCATTTTATATTTTCAGCTTTTGGGATTAAATTTTCATGGTCTAGTCTATTGCATTTAGTTTTCAGCTCCCTGATCTCCACTGGTAGATGGAAGCCTGCTGACAGTGTTTTGTGTGATTTGACTATCAGCCTCAGAGCAGAGCTGGCACAGGTCGGAAAGGACAAAGAAATGCTACTGGCCAGAGTGAGAAAACTGCAGCGCGCCCTTACAGTAGAAAGGCGGGTGAATGCTGGGCTGCAGACCTGCAGGACTCCGGTTTCCCGCCCGGTGCAGCTTCCTGTAAGTGAACCGTGTTACTGCAGTATCTTTCCCTGTTGGGTCACTGGCCAGTGTAATTGACTGAGTCTGTGTTGGACAGGTGGAGAAAAAGAGGGTGGTGAAGGCCCGACTTAGAGAAGGCGCCTCGCCCTCCCCTCCCCAAGAAGGCCCCTCCACCTCCCCTCCCCAAGAAGGCACCTCCCCCTCCCCTTCCCTAGAAGGCACCTCCCCCCCCCCCCCCTTCCCAAGAAGGCCCCTCCACCTCCCCTCCCCAAGAAGGCGCCTCCCCCTCCCCTCCCCAAGAAGGGGCTTTATCCAGGGTCAGTGAATGGAGATTGCTCAATCTACATTGTTTTTGTTGTCTGACCATTAACTCTGGGCACACAGTCATCCCATTTTGTCTCTCTCTCCAGGCCTCCTCTCCAGAAAAAATCCAGGTGACTGGGGTGGAACAGACCGATAAACACCAGCCGAGGCCCAGACAGTACATTTTAGATTTTGTCAAGCGGCGGAAGACCTGGTCCGCTGGCAGAGGCAGTGGGAATCTGATGCGGAAGATTAAACTGCCGCCTTCAATGGGTGAGTCCTATTCATCTGTATGAGAGGCAAGGCAAAAGGCAAATTTATTTGTATGGCTCATTTCAGTACAAAGAAGAGGCAAAGTGCTTTACATGATTAAAATAAAGGAAAATAAAACAGAATAAAAGCAAGTTTGAATAAAATGTAGAAACAAAATAAAACATGAAAGAATAGAAACTAAAAGCAAATATTAAAAACAGTTTGGACTACAGAGTTGAACTAACAATGTTTCATTAAAAGTGGAGTATAGGAACTAAATGCTGCTTCTCCATGTCTGGTTCTGGTTCTGCAGAGTAGGCTGGAGCCAGATTACCTGAGTGGTCTGAAGGGTTGATGCACTGATAACAAGTCTGTGATGTAGTTAGCTTGTTGTTTGTGGCTTTAACCCAAAACCCCCCTCCTACATCCTTTCCTACTTTTGGGTTAACAGCTCAGACTAGCTGGGGTTCTAAAGACCTCTGAATCTAACGAGTATTACCCTGTATAGAATTCCTGTGAGACCTTTTCAGCTAGATTAGTAGGACTCGACCAACCTACTAACCACCTCCATCCTAGGGTCACACCCTTTTTCACTGGACAGGTCAGGCAACCTAGCAGCCTGTGGCCACCTATCTCCCGACCACCACCCTAGTTAACAGTGGCTCCTACTTTTATTCAACGGCACTTGTTACACGACTGGTATTTTGTTAAAGACTCAAAAGTCCCTAAGGGTGTTGTTTTAAAGTTTGAGCTACAGGCAACCTTTTAAGACCTCCTAAATATTTCTAGAACCATGCACTATGTCTGTTTTACAATCATAGAAGAACTCAGAAAAATGTTGACTCAATAAGAGAATGTCCACAACTTCTTATAAAATTTTATATGCTTCTTTAATTAGCACGCTTTAGCAGGGGATTAGCAACAGCATTAAGCAATTTAACAGATCACAAATTAATATTTAATCAACGTCCTATCTCTTATCTAAGGCTGCTTACTAATACGTTCAGGAGAGGATTCTAAATTTGGAGGAGCAAACTGACCCAAACCTCAGATGGAAGTGTCTTTGATTGCTGGATAAGGAGTTGTTCAGCCGAACAACGTGCCTTCTGTTGATGGCAACCCCGATGTCCCGTTGATGCCCAATTCACAAAGGCTCACACTTGATGTCTGTCTCTGAGGTCCGTCTCTTGTGCTCGACAAGTTGGTTCAGCTTCAGAACTGACATCTCACGGGTGCAACTCACATCTTCAGAACATCTAGGGTCCTCGCATCAACCAGGTCAAAACCAAAGCGGTTCTTCTTGACAGGATTTGCAGATCTTTGACCCCGAATTGTGGAAAAACACGAAAAATTGACAATTCGGCTCAGTCCCGGTGGCTCTCAGAGACAGAGGCACTGTGTTTCCCCTTCGGCTGGTCGATCTTTCCTCCGTCTCGGGTCTTGTTTCCTTCTGCTCTGTGCTGCGTGTCTTCCGAGTCGAGAACTGAACAACGAGTATACAGATAACCTTTCCTTTATGTGGTGAAAGAACCGTTGGGAGGTCGCAACCCTCTCTCTGCCCAGCAACAGCACTACGTCGCTCATTTCCTTTTGACCTTCACCTTCTTGCAACAACTCAGTTGAGCTTAAGGTTTGGTTCCTCTTTCCTAGCATTGCATGGCTCCTTGACCTTCTCACCCACTCACCAAGTTGGTTGAACCAAAGGTCCCGTTCCGCTTTTTCGGGCCACATCCTTTTTCCTTCTCGAGCAGATTTCCTGCAAACAACATCTACCCCTTTTTTTCTGTTATCTTTTTTCCATTCCTTGCTTGTTTACTCCTCCACAGTTTCACACCCTTCTTCACCGAATCTGCTTGTTATGTTTTGACTAGGGAATGGTGGCCTAGTGGTTAGAGCACAGAGCTTCGGTCCCATATGTTCTGAGTTCAACTCCCAGAAGCTGCCATTCTGGGTCCCTGAGCAAGACCCTTAACCCCCAATTGCTCCCCAGGCGCCGCACAGTGGCAGCCCACTGCTCCCCAATGGGATGGGTTAAGATGCAGAAGTAAATTTCTCCAGTGTGAGATCAATAAAGTTCAATTATTATTATTATTATTCTACTCAGCCTGTCTACACTAAAAATACTTCTTACTTCATTTATTAAATGCATAGGTACTTGATCCTTTCTTACAATAAGAAAAACAATCAATCAACTTATAATTCAATACAGAGAGAACAATCAGTTTAAACATACAATTACAGGGCTCTCTATGTTAGATTTTCAACTTCATACATTTAATGTCCAAATTATTTCTTAATTTGTAATTAACAGGGGATATGATGGGGCTCACCACATTACCGATTTTAGAGGTATTTGACAAGGTGCTAAGCCATTCAGGGATTTATAGACTAACAGAAGGGGGGTGTGGCGGATGGGGGCGAGACGACAAGTTTTGCGCGGACCGAGGGGGGGGGGTATCCATGTGTTTTTTCCCTGCCATTTAGTTTATGCACGCGCGAAAGCAGCAACAAAAAAACGTGCGTTAACGTCAAATAAACATGCAAGCATATCGAGTTTGTTTGGTTTTTTTTGTGGTTTTTTTTTTGGAATGTTGGCGAGGCGGTAGCGTGAGTTTGGCGAGGCGGCCAAGACAGCGCTGCGGAAAACCCTGCAGTTATCAAGTCAACAAAAATAAAGGCATGGATTAGTTTTTCCAGATCCTGCTGAGACATCAGTTCTTCAATCCTGGAAATGTTCTTCAGGTTTTGGGTTCTCTTTGGAAGTTAAAGGGGAGTCCTGTTGAGATCTGGGATGAATGCTCCTGTAATTCTGAGGTAGTCTCTTATTGTGTCATCTTTTTGGCTATCTTTATCTTGGCTTGTTCGGGCTGTACTGGGCTTATTTGTTTTGGCCCTGGTTGAGCTTTGTTTTGGGACAAAGCTCAATGGTTCACAGTGGTTCACAGTGTTGGCAGAAGTGGCTACACAGCAGCTAGACCCGTTATCCAGAAGATAGATTTCGGCATCAGAAACAGGACTCCACACTTTGGTTGCGTTTGTGCTCTGAGAGAGGAGGGGCGGGGCATACATGACCCACCTGAACTCGGCTTTTTATTAACCACACCACGTGACAAAACCAATTCATACATTACTTCCTTTTACAAATCTGTGAAATATAGGGTTAGGGTTAGGTGAGGGAATCTGATCGCTCTCCCCGTAGGTGAGAGCTGGTACACGGTCCATCGTTAACTGCTGTTCATCAGAGGGCCCTGGCCCTTATATATACTCGGGTTTGCCTTTGTTATTTAGTAATAAATTCTTTTTCATTCACCATCAGCTTCCCTTACATTCCTTTAATTAGGGTTCCAAGCCCGCAGCGCAGGCGAACGGCTATGCCGTTCGTCTGCTCTGTGAGCAGAGAACCCTATTGTTTTTCTAGTGTTTTTAAATTATTAGGGTTCCAAGCCCGCAGCGCAGGCGAACGGCTATGCCGTTCGTCTGCTCTGTGAGCAGAGAACCCTATTGTTTTTCTAGTGTTTTTAAATTATTTATTATTATTATTATTATTATTATTAGGGTTCCAAGTTAGGGTTCCAAGCCCGCAGCGCAGGCGAACGGCTATGCCGTTCGTCTGCTCTGTGAGCAGAGAACCCTATTGTTTTTCTAGTGTTTTTAAATTATTTATTATTATTATTATTATTATTATTATTATTATTATTACGGAATTAAAACGCGTTGTGGAGCCCACGCGGATTTGTAACGAATCAATTGGATCAGGTATCTAAGTTCAGAACGTGCGCCCCTACTCAAACCCAGAAATTCAGACCCCTCAAAAACTAGGGGGCGCTATAATAAAGGACAACGCGTTTACGCCTGTAACCACCAAACTACTGGTCCTACACTCAAAAACTTGATGGCACTTTGTTTATTGGATGATTCTGCAAAATAAAGTGAATTAGCACACCCTTCGTTTCCCAGCTAGTTTTCGTGCTACAAGGCTACAAAGCTTAAACCTTTCTAGTTAAACTCCTCCTACATATTTTGTGCAATCTGCGCAAAACTCCATATATAACCATGTAATGGACAAATAAAAAAAGTTAACACGGCGGATTTTTGAATTTTGACTTTTTCGAAAAGTAACGCTAAAATAAGTAATTGTTAGCTAGCTAGCTCTAAATGTAATTGCTGATTATTCTAAAACCATAACAGATTTTGACATGTCCTTCATAACCCATAGTCCAAATAAGATTTTGCACATGTGACCCGCATTTGAGGATCGTCCATCACTAGGGGGCGCTGTGATGTCAAGAAATCTACTACGCAAGAATGGCTGATCGGATTTTTACAAAACCTTCTTCATTCCCTTCTAGACATTGCCCTTAACTAAAGTATTAAATATGGTAATGATTGAAACAAGTTGGCGGGGCCTATTTCCAAAAGTGTGAAAAAAACTTGAAAACTTCAAAAATTCACCTAAAATCACTTGTGTGGTGTAACAAGCTCAGATTTTAAGGATGTATTCCTTGAATAAGGTGCAACAATTCTCTCACTGCATGTATTCCAGTTTTTGAAAGTTGCACACTGTTTTTTTCAAAGTTTGTAAAATGGAGAAATCAATGCATTTTCCACAAATATTGGTCAATGCCAATAAAAATGGACTCTATCTGTAAAGCACAGCAAGAATAAGCATGTCTTTCAGTTTGATAAAAATCCAGGCGATTTTGACCAATTTACAAGATTTTAAAAATTAATGATACAAGATTATAAAGTTTAATTTTTTCTTTCTCTGAATCCATTTTTTTAATGACCATCAAAAAAATTGTGTGGTTAGATAAAACACTCTTGGACATTCATGAATATTTTCAGAATTTTAGAGCAAACCGTTGATTTAAAATAAATATTTATTTAGATAGTTTGACCAAAACCTATTGTAAAGAGCTTTTCAGAAAATGAAGCAAGGGCTCCATCTCGTGGCTTGTTTTTGCAACTACAACAACTCTTACCATTAATAGTCAAAGTAAGGGGTATTCAATTAAAACTTAGATGTCCACTTCAATAATTTTGTATGTATCCATGTATGTATCCATGTATCCATATCTATCTATATATATATATATATATATATATATATATATATATATATATATATATATATATATATATATATATTTACACTAATGCTTTAAAAAATTCCAGCAGAGGACCGCATTTGATCATGAATGGATCTCTACAAACACACACACATCGGACACACGCGACTTTGGGCTTCTTTTTTCTAAAAGCGCTTCTAAATTTCATGAGTCACGGGTTGCGTTTTTTTTGGGCAGGTTTCTGAAAGTGAAATCGCTTATTTGGGGTCTTAAATAAGTGACGAAATAGGGGTTATTAAGTGGCCTGCCTGCACTACATTTGAGTGTATCCAGCTGAAATATCCCTCCGCCATAGGAGCCGACGGTAGTAAAGGCAGACAGAGCAACTCTGCACGTATTTTCTGCAGTTTACGGTGCAATAACCGGTGATAACTGCTGAAAGTAGATTACTTGGTGCAGATCACCATTTTAAGCAGAGATTGGTTCTGAAGATGAGCTTTTACACGTTGATAACATTGCAGAAACCCAACACATAAACCATTCTTTAATGCTTATTAATTTGTTGTCTCTGTAATTGACAACCCAGGGATGAATCACGTTTCCAAACGAAGGACCTGGAGTTACTAACAGTTGCTAAACAGTCTCATTCAGGGTATTAAGCTCCTGCCCAGTTGCAAGCAAAGTGTAAGGCTGGAATGACCTGGAGATTTAAAACCTTTTTCCAGGCTTAAACTCTATGAATATGGATAGAAACAGCAAGCAAAAATATTCAAAGAAATTATTGTTGTTGGTGTGAAAGCTCAGAATTAGATGTGTGTGTGTGAGAGAGAGAGAGTGAAGAAATGAACAAAACTTATGACTTTATCGAAATGTTCAATTTTTATTAATTTATATGTATGCATAATACCTTTTGTTTAAGAGGCAAAAAAAAATATATATCGGCATGAAAACAGGTATTTACACATTTGTTTACACATGGTGTAAACATCAGGGTATCATGATTAGTCATGTAGCCATTATAGTCCAGAGTTTAACATTTGGCACCAGGATGTTTTCATACCAATTCTGAAAAGTGCTTGAAAAATAACAAAAATATTTTTTGTACAAGCATGTATTTTATTAGTGTCATTTATTGCAAAATTGCATATTAAAATGCCCAAATAGGCTATTACACTTTCAGAAATAAAAGGATAAAATATGCGATTAATTTGCGATTAATCTCGGGTTAACTATCGACATCATAGGATTATTCGCGATTAAAATTTTTAATCGTTTGACAGCACTAATATATATATATATATATATATATATATATATATATATATATATATATATATATATATATATAAAATATAGGATCACTCTTAACAGACTGTTCCTTCAGAGCCAAATCTGCGTGGAGGTCAACTAACTGCAAGCTAACTGACTCAGAAGTAAATCTATGGTTCAGCACTACAATACAAATATACAGTCAGTTTATCAACATCCCACTGTTAATTCTTCTAGTTCAAACATACTACATGTAAATTAAAATTATGACTGTTCATTAATATCAAACTAAACAGTAGACATTTTAAACCTCGTTTACATCTTAGTTAAATAGCTTGAGGCTGTACATGTGTAAATTCCTACGTTGAGCGAGGTACTTGAACCCATCACACACGCAGTATTTGATCCAGTCCGACATTTCTCTGTGTTCAGCGCTGGGTTTCGTCCATACAATGGATGATGAAGGAGAGTATTGGATGTAGAAGGATTTCATGCTCTTTGGTAAGGTGATAACTGTATTTCATCTCATGATTTACAAAGACTTGGAAGAGGATTAAAAAAACCTATGCTGTAATTTGTTAAATTACAGGTCATAGTTTCATAATTAAAAAGGATTTTATATTTTTGTTTTACATGGGTTAAAGATGATTCCGGTGTTTTGAGTTGGGAAAATGTTTTAAAGTGCATGTAAAACATCGCAATGGAAATGTGAGGAATGAAGAAAAAACAATGCTGTAAAAATTGATAAAGTGAGTTTATTTAGCTGAATGCAATAATAATATTATCGTGTGCAGGCTAGGTTTTTTTGTTGTTGCTGATCAAAAAGCTGGATCAGACTACTGGATCAGATTCCATGGATTCTCTCTGAAAGGACATGGCGAGCCTGTGCCCCAAGCAGAACTGTACCTCCATTGACAAACTTCATTCTTCTTACTGACATGAACTTGCCAGTGGTAACAACACAAACCACTGAACAAAGAAAAGAAAAAAAACAACTGAACTCGCAACATAACTTGACTTGACTGACGACTGAAATATATTATATATAGTCACAGAGGGTGTTGGGGTAGCTGGGGCTGAGTTCTTCCTGAAGTCCACAACCATCTCCACTATTTTTACAGCGTTGAGTTCTAAGTTGTTCTCCCTGCACCAGGTCACCAGATGGTCACCCTCCCACCTGTAGGCGGACTCGTCACCATCAGAGATAAATCCCATGAGAGTGGTGTCGTGCGCAAACTTCAGAAGCTTGACAACCGTTGTTTTCCACCAGTCGGACGTGCTGCCGCCTCGACACCACACAGAGAGACAGCTGGTCAGAATGCTCTCTATGGTACTTGTGTAGAGGGTTGTGAGGATGGGCGGGGGCAGTTGGGCTCTCCTCATCCTCCACAGGAAGTACAAGCGCTTCTGTGCCCTCCTCACCAGATGTGGTGTTCACAGAGCAGGTGAGGTTGTCCGTGATGTGCACCCTGATGAATTTGGTGCTGCTAACCACCTCCACAGCTGAGCTGTTGATGAGTTTGTGTCATCTGCGAACTTCATGACGGATTGGGGGTGAACCTGGGAGTGCAGTCGTGTGTCATCAGAGTAAACAACAGGGGGCTGCAGACGCAGCCCTAAGGGGAGCCCGTGCTGAGGGTGATGACATCAGAGGTGGTCTGTCAGACCTGAACTGACAGTGGTCAGGAGGTGAGGAAGTGTTGAGGGGTGTACTGAAGCCCAGATGTTCCAGTTTTTCCACCAGATGCTGTGGGATGAGGGTGTTGAACGCTAAAGTCCAGGAACATGCTCAATGGGGGCGCGACGTAGGTGGGCTTGAAAGAGGGTGTTGAATGCTGAAGTCCAGGAATATGCTCAAAGGGGGCGGTGCGTGGGCTTGGAACCCGTTAATAACTGCTTGCAGTTCTAGTTATTATTATTATTATTACGGGTAATTATTATTCTCCGCTAAAACGCGTTGGGCGGCCCATGCGGATTTGTAACGAATCCATTGAATCAGGTATCCAAGTACAGAATGTGCACCGCTACTCAAACCCAAAAATTCAGACCCCTCAACAACTAGGGGGCGCTATAATAAAGGACAATGCGTTTACGCCTGTAACCACCAAACTACTGGTCCTACACTCAAAAACTTGATGGCACTTTGTTTATTGGATGATTCTGCAAAATAAAGAGAATTGGCACACTCTTCGTTTCCCAGCTAGTTTTCGCGCTACATGGCTACAAAGGTTAAACCTTTCTTGTTAAACTCCTCCAACATTTTTTGTGCAATCCGCACAAAACTTTATATATAAGTGTGTCATGGACAAATAAAAAAAGTTATCGCGGCGGATTTTTGAATTTTGACTTTTTCGAAAAGTAACGCTAAAATAAGTGATTGTTAGCGAGCTAGCTCTAAATGTAATTGCTGATTATTCTAAAACCATAACAGATTTTGACATGTCCTTCATAACCCATAGTTCAAATAAGATTTTGCACATGTGACCCGCATTTGAGGATCGTCCATCACTAGGGGGCGCTGTGATGTCAAGAAATCTACTACGCAAGAATGGCTGATCGGATTTTTACAAAACCTTCTTCATTCCCTTCTAGACATTGCCCTTAACTAAAGTATTAAATATGGTAATGATTGAAACAAGTGGGCGGGGCCTATTTCCAAAAGTGTGAAAAAAACTTGAAAACTTCAAAAATTCACCTAAAATCACTTGTGTGGTGTAACAAGCTCAGATTTTAAGGATGTATTCCTTGAATAAGGTGCAACAATTCTCTCACTGCATGTATTCCAGTGTTTGAAAGTTGCCACACTCTGTTTTTTTCAAAGTTTGTAAAATGGAGAAATCAATGTATTTTCCACAAATATTGGTCAATGCCAATAAAAATGGCCTCTATCTGTAAAGCACAGCCAGAATAACCATGTCTTTCAGTTTGGTAAAAATCCAGGCGATTTTGACCAATTTACAAGATTTTAAAAATTAATGATACAAGATTATAAAGTTTAATTTTTTCTTTCTCTTAATCCATTTTTTTAATGACCATCAAAAAAATCGTGTGGTTAGATAAAACACTCTTGGACATTCATGAATATTTTCAGAATTTTAGAGCAAACCGTTGATTTAAAATAAATATTTATTTAGATAGTTTGACAAAAACCTATTGTAAAGAGCTTTTCAGAAAATGAAGCAAGGGCTCCATCTCGTGGCTTGTTTTTGCAACTACAACAACTCTTACCATTAATAGTCTAAGTAAGGGGTATTCAATTAAAACTTAGATGTCCACTTCAATAATTTTGTATGTATCCATGTATCCATATCTATCTATATATATATATATATATATATATATCTATATATATATATATATATATATATATATATATATATATATATATATATATATATATTTACACTAATGCTTTAAAAAATTCCAGCAGAGGACCGCATTTGATCATGAATGGATCTCTACAAACACACACACATCGGACACACGCGACTTTGGGCTTCTTTTTTCTAAAAGCGCTTCTAAATTTCATGAGTCACGGGTTGCGTTTTTTTTGGGCAGGTTTCTGAAAGTGAAATCGCTTATTTGGGGTCTTAAATAAGTGACGAAATAGGGGTTATTAAGTGGCCTGCCTGCACTACATTTGAGTGTATCCAGCTGAAATATCCCTCCGCCATAGGAGCCGACGGTAGTAAAGGCAGACAGAGCAACTCTGCACGTATTTTCTGCAGTTTACGGTGCAATAACCGGTGATAACTGCTGAAAGTAGATTACTTGGTGCAGATCACCATTTTAAGCAGAGATTGGTTCTGAAGATGAGCTTTTACACGTTGATAACATTGCAGAAACCCAACCCATAAACCGTTCTTTAATGCTTATTAATTTGTTGTCTCTGTATTTGACAACCCAGGGATGAATCACGTTTCCAAACGAAGGACCTGGAGTTACTAACAGTTGCTAAACAGTCTCATTCAGGGTATTAAGCTCCTGCCCAGTTGCAAGCAAAGTGTAAGGCTGGAATGACCTGGAGATTTAAAACCTTTTTCCAGGCTTAAACTCTATGAATATGGATAGAAACAGCAAGCAAAAATTTTCAAAGAAATTATTGTTGTTGGTGTGAAAGCTCAGAATTAGATGTGTGTGTGTGTGAGAGAGAGAGAGTGAAGAAATGAACAAAACTTATGACTTTATCGAAATGTTCAATTTTTATTAATTTATATGTATGCATAATACCTTTTGTTTAAGAGGCAAAAAAATATATATCGGCATGAAAACAGGTATTTACACATTTGTTTACACATGGTGTAAACATCAGGGTATCATGATTAGTCATATAACCATTATAGTCCAGAGTTTAACATTTGGCACCAGGATGTTTTCATACCAATTCTGAAAAGTGCTTGAAAAATAACAAAAATATTTTTTGTACAAGCATGTATTTTATTAGTGTCATTTATTGCAAAATTGCATATTAAAATGCCCAAATAGGCTATTACACTTTCAGAAATAAAAGGATAAAATATGCGATTAATTTGCGATTAATCTCGAGTAAACTATCGACATCATAGGATTATTCGCGATTAAAATTTTTAATCGTTTGACAGCACTAATATATATATATATATATATATATATATATATATATATATATATATATATATATATATATATATATATATATATAGGATCACTCTTAACAGACTGTTCCTTCAGAGCCAAATCTGCGTGGAGGTCAACTAACTGCAAGCTAACTGACTCAGAAGTAAATCTATGGTTCAGCACTACAATACAAATATACAGTCAGTTTATCAACATCCCACTGTTAATTCTTCTAGTTCAACCATACTACATGTAAATTAAAATTATGACTGTTCATTAATATCAAACTAAACAGTGGACATTTTGAAAACCTCGTTTGCATCTTAGTTAAATAGCTTGAGGCTGTACATGTGTAAATTCCTACGTTGAGCGAGGTACTTGAACCCATCACACACGCAGTATTTGATCCAGTCCGACATTTCTCTGTGTTCAGCGCTGGGTTTCGTCCATACAATGGATGATGGAGAGTATTGGATGTAGAAGGATTTCATGCTCTTTGGTAAGGTGATAACTGTATTTCATCTCATGATTTACAAAGACTTGGAAGAGGATTAAAAAAACCTATGCTGTAATTTGTTAAATTACAGGTCATAGTTTCATAATTAAAAAGGATTTTATATTTTTGTTTTACATGGGTTAAAGATGATTCCGGTGTTTTGAGTTGGGAAAATTTTTAAAGTGCATGTAAAACATCGTAATGGAAATGTGAGGAATGAAGAAAAAACAATGCTGTAAAAATTGATAAAGTGAGTTTATTTAGCTGAATGCAATAATAATATTATCGTGTGCAGGCTAGGTTTTTTTGTTGTTGCTGATCAAAAAGCTGGATCAGACTACTGGATCAGATTCCATGGATTCTCTCTGAAAGGACATGGCGAGCCTGTGCCCCAAGCAGAACTGAACCTCCATTGACAAACTTCATTCTTCTTACTGACATGAACTTGCCAGTGGTAACAACACAAACCACTGAACAAAGAAAAGGAAAAAAAAACAACTGAACTCGCAACATAACTTGACTTGACTGACGACTGAAATATATTATATATAGTCACAGAGGGTGTTGGGGTAGCTGGGGCTGAGTTCTTCCTGAAGTCCACAACCATCTCCACTATTTTTACAGCATTGAGTTCTAAGTTGTTCTCCCTGCACCAGGTCACCAGATGGTCACCCTCCCACCTGTAGGCGGACTCGTCACCATCAGAGATAAATCCCATGAGTGGTGTCGTGCGCAAACTTCAGAAGCTTGACAACCGTTGTTTTCCACCAGTCGGACGTGCTGCCGCCTCGACACCACACAGAGAGACAGCTGGTCAGAATGCTCTCTATGGTACTTGTGTAGAGGGTTGTGAGGATGGGCGGGGGCAGTTGGGCTCTCCTCATCCTCCACAGGAAGTACAAGCGCTTCTGTGCCCTCCTCACCAGATGTGGTGTTCACAGAGCAGGTGAGGTTGTCCGTGATGTGCACCCTGATGAATTTGGTGCTGCTAACCACCTCCACAGCTGAGCTGTTGATGAGTTTGTGTCATCTGCGAACTTCATGATGTGATTGGGTGTGAACCTGGGGGTGCAGTCGTGTGTCATTAGAGTAAACAGCAAGGGGCTCCGGATGCAGCCATGAGGGAAGCCTGTGCTGAGGGTGATGACATCAGAGGTGGTCTGTCAGACCCGGACCGACAGTGGTCAGGAGGTGAGGAAGTGGTGAAGGGGTGTGCTGAAGCCCAGATGTTCCAGTTGTTCCACCAGATGCTGTGGGATGAGGGTGTTGAACGCTGAAATCCAGGAACATGCTCAAAGGGGGCGCGGCGTAGGTGGGCTTGGATGAGGGTGTTGAATGCTGAAGTCCAGGAACATGCTCAAAGGGGGCGGTGCGTGGGCTTGGAACCCGTTAATAACTGCTTGCAGTTCTAGTTATTAGGGTTCCAAGCCCGCAGCGCAGGCGAACGGCTATGCCGTTCGTCTGCTCTGTGAGCAGAGAACCCTATTGTTTTTCTAGTGTTTTTAAATTATTTATTATTAGGGTTCCAAGCCCGCAGCGCAGGCGAACGGCTATGCCGTTCGTCTGCTCTGTGAGCAGAGAACCCTATTGTTTTTCTAGTGTTTTTAAATTATTTATTATTATTATTATTATTATTATTATTAGGGTTCCAAGCCCGCAGCGCAGGCGAACGGCTATGCCGTTCGTCTGCTCTGTGAGCAGAGAACCCTATTGTTTTTCGTGTGTTTTTAAATTATTTATTATTATTATTATTATTACGGCTAAAACGCGTTGGGCGGCCCATGCGGATTTGTAACGAATCAATAGGATCAGGTATCTAAGTACAGAATGTGCGCCTCTACTCAAACCCAGAAATTCAGACCCCTCAACAACTAGGGGGCGCTAGAGCTAAAGGACAACGCGTTTACGCCTGTAACCACCAAACTACTGGTCCTACACTCAAAAACTTTACAGCACTTTGTTTATTGGATGATTCTGCAAAATAAAGGGAATTGGCACACCCTTCGTTTCCCAGCTAGTTTTCGTGCTACATGGCTACAAAGCTTAAACCTTTCTTGTTAAACTCTTCCTACATATTTTGTGCAATCCGCACAAAACTCCATATATAACCATATAATGGACAAATAAAAAAAGTTATCGCGGCGGATTTTTAAATTTTGACTTTTTCGAAAAGTAACGCTAAAATAAGTGATTGTTAGCTAGCTAGCTCTAAATTTAATTGCTGATTATTCTAAAACCATAACAGATTTTGACATGTCCTTCATAACACATAGTCCAAATAAGATTTTGCACATGTGACCCGCGTTTGAGGATCGTCCATCACTAGGGGGCGCTGTGATGTCAAGAAATCTACTACGCAAGAATGGCTTATCGGATTTTTACAAAACCTTTTTCATCCCCTTCCAGTAATAGCCCTTAACTAAAGTATTACATATGGTAATGATTGAAACAAGTGGGCGGGGCCTATTTCCAAAAGTGTGAAAACAACCTATAAAACTTCAAAAAAATACTAAAAATCAATTTTGTGGTGTAACGATCTCAGATTTTCAGGATGTATTCCTTGAATAAGGTGTAACAATTCTCTCACTGCATGTATAGAGGTTTTTCAAAGTTGCACACTCTGATTTTTTAAAAGTTTGTAAAATGGAGAAATCAATGTATTTTCCACAAATATTGTTCAATCCCCCAAAAAATGGCCTCTATTTCTAAAGCACATGCACACTAAGCAGAGATTTCAGTTTGGTAAAAATCCAGGCGATTTTGAGTTATTTACAAGACATTAAAATGTAAATGTGCAAGACTATAAAGTTTAATAATTTCTTTCTCTCAAACGCTTTTTTGAATGGGCATTTAAAAAATCACGTAAGTAGATAAAGCACTCTTTGAGATCCATGAATATTTTCAGAATTTTAGATCAAACCGTTGATTTTTAATGAATATTTTTCGTATTAGGTACCAACATATCAAAAAAAGAATTTTCAGAAAATGATGTTGGCTGACACCTGCTGGTGAAAAAAATGTAATACAATTGGTTGCTGGATGCGGCGGGTGCACACTGCACTGTAAACCAAAGGATTCTGGAAAGGTAGAAATTCAATGGATCCTGTTCTAGTATTGGAACATGAAATTAGAAAGGCACAAGTTAATAAAGAGAATGTGTTAGATATCTTCTTTGACATTGAAAAAGCTTACGATATGATGTGGAAGGAAGGATTTTTGATCAAATTAATGAAGATGGGAGTGGGTGGTTCGATGTTCAACTAGGATTTTCTTCATAATCAACAAAGGATTTTCTTCATAATCAATCTATACAAGTAAGAATAGGAAACCAAATATCAGGAAATATTTATGTTGAAAATGGTATCCCCCAAGGAAGCATAGTTAGTCCATTTTTTTTATTATTATGATTAATGATAATGTTTGAAGATGTGGAAAATAAAATGGACGCTTCTTTAAATGTAAGTTTCATCATTAAAAAAGTTCAAGAAGCCATTAATAAAATAGACGATTGGTCCTTTAGATGGGGATTCAATATTTCTGTAGATAAAACAAAGGTTTTGTTTTTTTACAAGGAAATAAGTTTCTGAAGAAATAAAGTTAAAAATTTATAGATATGACTTGAAAAGGGTAAACCAATTTAAAGTTTTTGGTATATGGTTGGATGAAAGGCTTACTTGGAAAGTTCATATTGAGAAGATGATTGATAAATGCAGCTGAGAAGCTGAGCTGAGCTGAGAAGAAGGCATTGAAATCAATTTATACAGGTTTGATTAGGTCTGTTTTTGATTATGGATGTATTGCTTTTGGTTCAGCATCAGTATCCTTACTTAAAAATTGGATATTGTTCAGTATCAAGCATTGAGATTATGCACAGGGGCCATAAGAACAACACCAACAACATCAGCATTACAAGTAGAAATGGAAGAAATGCCACTACAGTTGAGGAGATTACAATTACTTTCCACTTACTGGTTTCGGTTAAAGAATCATTGTGAAACTCATCCATGTCAGGAAATTCTAATACCAAGTTGGGAAAAAGGGAAGAAAAAATTAAATTCTTTTGGATGGATAGCAGATTCTACTATAATAGATCTTGAACTATCTCAAATAAATGTTAGTAAAACAGTTATTAGATCATTACTTCATCCATCTATGTTGCCTGAAATTGATACGGATCTAACTTTGTTTTATAAACAAAGAGGATATTTCAGATTCAATTATAGTTCAACAATATATAGACAAAGAATATTATGGATATGTAAACATTTTTACGGATGCTTCAGAAGATTCACATAATAGGAATGGTGTTTTGTTTGTGGTCCCACAATTTAATTTTAAACCAGGTAAAAGAATCAGTGATGAAATTTCAATTTGCACAGGAGAAATGTTTGGTATCATGTTGGTAAAGACCTTAGGATGGATTGAAGAAATTACACCATTAAGAAGTTTAGTTTGCTCTGACTCAGAATCATATTCATTTAAACACAATCATTCAAACAGTAGACCTGATTTATTAGTAGAAATTCAGAAATTATTATTAATAGTTTATTTTTGATGGCTTCCTTCTCATATTGGAATAAAAGGGAATGAGATGGCAGATGAATATGCAAAAAAAGTAAGTAAATGTTTTCTAATTGATATGATAGTTCCATTTAGTAAAGGTGAAATAAAATCAGTAATTAAGAAAAGGATTAAAGCAAGATGGCAGAAACAGTGGGAAGAAGAAAGAACTGGAAGATGGTTTTATTATCAAAGAAAAGTGGGCTTTATGAGAAACACATCAAGGAAAAGAAAGGAGAAAATGGTGATATCAAGATTACGCTTTGGTCATGCAGGTTAAAATAGCATGTTATTTAAAATAGGGAAAAATTCTATTTTTCTTTTGAAGAAGAAACAGTGCAGCAGTTTAGATTATTTTCCAGTAAATATGTAATTGAGAGAAATTAATTGGTAAATAGATTACAAAACAGTAAATTAAAGTTAAATATAAAATACCTTTTAGACGTGGACTCTAAATCAGAGGGTTATTCTTTAGTATTCAGATTTCTCAAAAAGACTGATTTGATAAAGAGTATTTAGGTTTTTTGTTTTGTTTTGTTTTTCTTGTTTGTGTAGTAATAGTAGGATATTGGACTAGTTCAATCCCGATCCACACTCCATTTCAGTTGTTAGCAGTAATGCACCAAAAGTTGTTTGCCAACCCCCATAAAACACACGAAGAAGAAGAAGACTTTTGACTTTTAACAAAACTTTATTAACAAAAGAGATCAAACAGTTAAACAATTTAGTTAAAAACAAGTGTCATTTACATAAAATACTTAAATAAGGAGCTTGTTAAATTTAAGCTCTCCTCTTTCAGACACTACACATAAAATCTTGTTAAAACCTCACAACTGCATAAAAGCCTCCATGTTCTGCGTGGCTCTGTGGAAGTGAAACTCCAGCCGAATCCTGGCTTTCGTGTTGTACTTCCACAGAGCCACAGCATCAAGGTGAGGTCCCCCCTGCAGTCTGTCTCTACGGGACAAATAAATAGCCATTTTTGCCTTACTGATTAAAATGTTTAAGAGTCGGGCCTTTGCCTTATTACTTTTGTTTTGGCACACTCCTCCAATAAATAAACAAGTTGTAAAAACAGTGCCAAAAAGACTAAAAACATTTGTTAAAAGGCTAAAAACGGTCTTTAGTCTTGTGCAGTCCATAAAAACATGAAAAACATTTTCAGACAGACTGCAGAAAGGACACTCGTTTAAAACACCCTGATTAATAACCGATAAAAACGAGTTTGTAGCGATGGCACCATGTAAAATTCTCCATTGGAGATCACCGGTTCGCTTCTTAATTGGAAGCTTGTTTAAAGTCCTCCATGGGGGTGCTCTACCAGCTAGTTTATCCGTCCATACACAGACTGTGTGGTTCTCGAGGTGTCTTTGAGTCATTACAGACTCCATAAACAGTTTTCTGGTCCATAGTGAATAAAACCACCAGAAGAAGAAGAAGAAGCAGTAATCCCTCCCTGGATCATACCTGAAACTACAGTAGATTTGATATGGTTAGAAAGGAAAAAAGAAGGTAATATTAATCATAAACTGATACAGGAATATGTTAATAGTTTTTATGGCTATATTCAAATATATAAAGATGCATCTAAAAGTGTGAGTGATGGGTTAGGTATTGCATTTTATGTTCCAGATTTCAATATCAAAGTAAATAAGAGAATAAATAATGAATTAGCTACTAGAACATATAGTGATGTATTGTAAGAAATATGAAGAAGAAAGAAGGAATTTGGTTAGAGATCTTAATAAGGAGAAACTTAAATTTTGATATCGTAGATATTCTGCAAAAAAGTAAAAAAATAAATGTTATCAATATTTATTTAAATATTTAATAACAGGAATAATTAGAAAGATTTACCATTTGTAAATTAATATTATAGATATAGACATATAGATACATACATATAAGTATATTTGGCAATAGGGCCATTTTGCCCCAAACTCCTCACCAGTTGGTGGCGGTAATGCACACCGGAAAGCTGTTTGCCAACCGCCAATAAATACAAGAAGAAGAAGAAGAAGAAGAAGAAGAAGAAGAAGAAACCGGAAGTCGACGGCCGTTATAAGGTGAAGGAGTACACCTCTCGTTTCATTCTCTACAGCGACAACATTCTGAGCATTAAGGATTATCCAGCCTTGAGCATAAGAAGAATCAGCATTTCTGAAGGTTCTTCAAAGAACGTGGAACAATTGTAAAGGTAAGTGAATTTGATCAATATTATAGTCTGCAATTGTCACGTAGTGCATGTTACGATCGGCTTTTACTGCTGCCTTTTTAATGAAAAAATCTTGCAGGTTGCACAGCTAAAACAAACTTTTTAAAGACAGAAAAATTATTGTTGTGTTGTTGCTTAGATATTTGCTTTCTGATATGTAGGGAGGTATGGTAGATTTTTCGGGTCCGTTCCTCGTTCCAAAACACCGCGTGTTGGTTTGTAAACAAAGCCTCACCCTTCCCCCACTCCGACACAACGCGGTAAAGGCTACAAGGTTTAGTTGGTCTGAGTTGAAACGTTGTTTACTTGAAGCAGCAATGCTGTAAGTTGGAGTTTTCTGTGAAAGTAAAGTAACTTCTAGAAGAATGTGAAGATTTAACACTTGAATATCTGTTTGGTTAATTAAAATACGGCCCGGTAGTCATAGACAGTAGCCTGAGTAGCGGAGGCAGTCAACATGGCGGCCACCGAAAAGTAATACGTCATGACGCCCAAGCCCTATTCAAAAACTCCTCCGCCGTGTTCTTGCTGGAGGTCAAACAGGCTACCGGGGTCCGTTCTTCGTACGTCGCTAACTCAGTTAGCAGGATTTCATTGTTGACAATTTGGCATGATCTTGGATCGTTTGGTTCTTCGAAAGACTTCCTGCACTTGTTGTCATAGCAACATGTGCGCCAGTTTAAGCCTGCTCGAGAGCAGGCTTATTTCATGTACACAAGATTAGATCGCAGCTTTAGAAGCGGAGGAGATGGGAAGTCTGTCGTAGCCATGTCCATTTTTACGACTGCAACCTGTTGCGGAAGGTGCAAGAATAATTTGCAGAGTTTTTCGAATTAATCGCGTATTGCGCAATAGACAGGATAATTTGGCGCAGCGCGACAGTGTAATTGTAGAGAGATTTTTTTAAAGAGGAAAAAGTGGTGTTGGAGCCATAAATCTAAAATATTTAAGTTATTTGTATGATGTTTGCTTTTTATTTTTATCCTATTCAGTAAGATTTGTTCGGGCCATTTTATTGTGAAGTTTAGTTTACTTTGAAAGGCTTGCTTCCTGACGAACCGTATATTGTATTAAAAAAAACAATGGATGGATTATCTAGACACGGAGCAATACAGTTTTACCGTGTAAACTGTGGATGACTTGGAAAAGGAAAATTTTAATTTTTTTATGGATAAAGATTTTTTTTTTGTTAAAATTCCCAGTTTGCACGGGTCCTTTACTTCCCGTGTCTAAGGAATGACACTGAAATTTGGATCTTTTGACATAACGGGTGCCTTTTTAAAATAAAGTATAAAGATTAAAAGCTACCATTTTGTAGAATATTCTTGTGTTTCACTTTTACTTGTCCCCATGTTCTAGTGGGTTCCGTGGAGGCTCTGACATAAAAGAACAAAGTAAATATGAAATTATTAAAATGCAAAAATTCATACTGTAGAAAGTGATAGAAACATCTACCATGGACATATTTACGCATTAATTTGTCTGCTGCTTTTTGCCGGCCCTCTCTCCTGGCCTTAACAGATTTTGAGGTGTTTTAATTAATGACTCAAATTCGGCATAACCTTCCAAGCTCTTGTTCTGCTGGGAGAAAAACTGTGGGTGCTCTTTGGCCATGCTGAACAGCCAATAGCAGCGTTGCTGATCATTGTTTCTACTATCGATACATTTCCCCTTTTAAACAAACGCATGAACGCGCAGTTGTCTCAGATAACTCAATCCAGCCATACTAATCGTAAACAACAGGTGTGTTCGAAGAACCCAACTAGCCGGATCAGGATTAGCCGGATGAAATCATCTTGGATGTGTCATTTGATCTCGGATGTTTTAAGCAACTTACGAAGAACGGCCTGTGTTTGTTTTAATACCAAACCTCCCGCTGTTTTCCCTGCCAAATTAGAGGTGAACTAATTCGGCCAAATATGTTGATGTTTGGTTGAATTCTTATTGTGCTGTATAAATCAATTAATTGTTTTTGGAGGTGAAGTTAATAGTTTACTGAGTTAAACAAATTCAATTTGTCATCAGTTTGTTAAAGGTTACATTTTTACATAAACATCTCAGAGAATTAACCTTAAGACATTCATCTTTAAAGCTTTGCTTCACACTCTCGAGCTTGTTAGTATATAGGAGAAATATTTAAGTGTGAGGATTGTGTTTAATTATCTACTAGAATTAAAGTTACAAACATCATTGTCCTATTTTACAGCTTTTACTCGTTTCTTTACTCATTTCTGGGATATATTTTTTTGTTTTCTTTGAGTAATCAAAGTAATTGCAGGAGCTGTTTGATACATCAACAAAATAACAAATTAATTGGAGATGTTTCAGTGTGGTGAAGAAAAGCTTAAAATTTAATATTTAGGTTATTAACTTCAATTAGGACAATGTACATTCATCAACATGTCGGTTTAAAGCAACAATGTCCCCCAGTTTTACAGTGGATGGGGATTTCCTTTTTACAGTTTTTAAAACATTTAACCTCCACTTAGCTATCTGTGGTTGCAGGCCAACAGGTTGTGGTAGACTTTCAGGTACCTGTGGTTTTGGCCCATCTGCTGGCCCAGGTAGCTGCAGACTGAAGTTGTTGTAGTTTATAGTATGCTGACCTTATTTTTCTTTATTTTTAGATGCCTCGCGGCAAAGGTTTTCGCCGTACACAAGCCTTTAAAAGGAAGATGGAAGACCCCAAACCACTGGATGTCGAAATCAAAGTTCAAGAAAGCACGTTTGTGGCTTGTATGTGTGTTTAATAGATACTTGTGACATTTGTGCTTTGGTTGCATACTGTTGATTTAACAAGCTTAAACTAAAATATTTGTTGTTTTCTGATTGGAAGGTCAAGGAACAGGAACGCGGCATAGAAGTAGACCTTGGCCGACCTCTTCTGCCAACAATACCTGCAAACTGGTCATTCCACCAGAATCAAAAGACAAGAAAGTAAGTTTATTTTACACATAAATTGACTTAATAATAATAAGCAGTGTTGTAATACTATTTTGTATTTCTTTTAGTTTGTCTTTCTTATCGGCGACTCTCATCTAAGGGCTATTGTGGATGGATTTGCTCCTATTAAAGAAGAGAGTCTTTACTTTGGTTTCTTGGCCGTCCCTGGAGGAGCAGCGTTGGACCTGAGAACCGAAATCTTGAATGCTGTGATACCACGAATACCTGATTTAGTTTGTTTGTTAGCTCCAAGCAACACTTTGAAGAGAAGCACCGTTGTCAGTGAAGCTGGGAAACAGTTTAAAAAGCTCCTAACAACTGTTTGCACACTTTTTCCGAAGGTAAGCTGTTGTGTTGGTTCATGATACAAATTTGTAAGCAGTAAATTAGTAACAAAAAATACAAGTATATGTAGCACCATAAATACATGCAAGTAAAACAATTGCTTGACATTTTTAATAAAAACATGCACTGTATATAACTAAAGTGTTTAAAAGCATGGGTATAATTTAGTGTTCTGTACGATTCTCATAACAATACCATAAATGTAAATGTTTATAAGATTTTTTTAGGGACTGTTAAGTAATTTCCTACTTTATATCTTTTTAAAGGTGTTTGTGTTGGATTTCCCTCCAAGACTTAATGTGGATCCTCAGGTTCAGTCTCTTTTACGACAAGAATTCCACAGAGTATCGGTGCAATTGGGTAAATACTGACAATATAGCCTTTTGCTTTGTAAAAATATCACATTTTAAGTATTTCTGAATTAAATGCTGCAATTTGTAACTTACTATTTTAAGAAGTATTTAACATTTGTCTATTTTCTGCATTTCAAGGTGTGTCATACAAATCGGTTGCTGAGCTGTTTCCAATGAGAAAACTGCACCTGTGGAGCAGAGATGGGGTAAGGCATGAATTCAAAAAGTTTAATAAAGTATAACTTCAACAAAATTAATTGATTATTAATATGTACCGTTTTTATTTTGTTAAAAGGTACACCTAAGTGACGATGATGGGATGAAAATCCTAAATAAAGCAATATATGAGGCCTCACATGAGCAGATTCACAAGCCAACTGCAGAGACGGAGGTGATGCCCACCATGTCATGCTCTCCTCCAAAGATGCTTGAGCAGGTTCCCAAGCCAACTGCTGAAAAAGTCTCAAAGTTGCTTTGTACACCTGAGGTTCCAGTTGTGGCCCCACAAGATCCCTTTGAATGGAACATTGTCGGATCTCACAATAAGGTAAAGTAGTTTACTGTTTTTGACATAACATTTGAATGTATTATAAATATTTATTTATTAGATTTATGATTGTCATTCTTTTCTGACAAACTATAGACCTTTCCAACTTCAAGTAAACAAGAAAGCTGTACTTCGCCAAAGAGAGTACTCCATTTAAAGGTTAGTATTTGTAAAAGATTTTTATTTAACCATCCATCCATCTTCTTCCTCTTATCCACGGTCGGGTCGCAGGGGTAGGAGCTTCAATAGGGCCAGCTCCTCTGGGGGAACCCCAAGGCATTCCCAGACCAGCTGAGAGACATAGTCCCTCTAGCGTGTCCTGTGTCTTTGTCTGGGTCTCCTCCCGGTGGGAGGAGCTCTATGACTGAGCTCTTTACCCTATCTCTAAGGGAGAGCCCAGACACACTACAGAGAAAACTAATTTCGGCCGCTTCTACCAAGATCTTGTTCTAATTTTTATTTAAACTTTTTAATTATATTCTTAATGAAACCATAAGGTGTAATAAACTGTTTGCTATTGTTTACAGGTGGAAGAACAAATGGACTTTTCTGTGGAGCTCAATCCAAAGTGGTTTGATGGTGAAATGCTGGAAATATTGGGGGATGGCAACACACCAACTTTTGGAGATGCTTCTATTGCGCCATTTCAAAAAACAAAGGTAATACTGATGGGGAATGGTGTTTTGTTAATATGTATAATTTTGATCCCAAACATTTTTGGCACTGTCTTTAAATGAATTGGCTATTAAAATTTGAAGGAATGCCATGTATTAAAGTATAAATTATTGACAAGACTTTTAATCATTTAGAACAAGGAATATAACAAAGTAAATCATATTTTTTTTATTTGTAAAGTGAAATTCATGTCTATTTCATTTAGACATAAATACTGTAATGTTATGTGATGTGTTAACTCACTATATCTATGACATGTATACATATTTTTGTTTCACTTTCTAAATTGACTACTAAAACATGAAATTATTCTTCACTTCTTCTGAACTTTAGGCTTCTCCAACTTCAAGCCAACATCAAAGCTGTGCTTCACCAAAGAAAGCACCACATCTACAGGCTAGTATTTGTTAACCTATTTAAGATTGTCAATTGTTTCTCAATGAAATCATAATTTGTAATAAAATGTTTCCTATTATTTACAGGTGGAAGAAGAATTGGAGCAGTTTTCGGTGGAGCTGAATCCAACTGCACCATTTCAAAAAACAAAGGTAATCCTGATGTGTTAACATGCATAATGTATACTTTTGGCCCCAAACACATTGTTGGCACTTTTTTTTTTTTTTTTTTTTTTTTTTTTTTTTTTTTTTTTTTTAAATTGTTTGTTAAAATTTGAAGGAATGTCATGTATGAAAAAAGCAAATTGTTGAGAAGACGTCTGATCTTCTAGAAAAAATATTATAATGAAGTAAAGAATATTGTTTTTATTTGTAAAGTGAAATTTGTACGTATTTGTTGATTTAGCCATAAATACTTTAAGCTTCAATCATGGGTTGTCTCACTGTATACATGGATACATAGTGTTTCATTTCTAAATTGGCTATTAAAACATTAAACTACTATGTGAAACGTTTTAACTTTGTGTACAGAACATGTTTAACTTGATTCACACAAACAGAGCATACCAGCAAAGAAGTTAAATAAACTTCTTATCCCAACTCTAATTGTACCCTTGTGTTTTTGTATTAGGGCTGTGACAGACTAGTGGCTGGTGGGGAAACGGTCACCAAAAACGGTAAGAGAAGTCTTCCTGATCACACACTAATTACAAGAGGTTCATGTCACCAGGGCCATGACTACTTTGGTTCAAATAAATCAAAACAGTGTGCCACCAATAGTACTACTGCTATCATGACTAATGCCATTCACAATGCAAGAACCTGGTCAACAAATGATATTGATAAACTGTTGATAAATGGTGATAAAATGTACACTTTCATGAAGCAGCATGACATGATTAGTGATGTCAATGGTAGTGGATACGTTTTTGTCAGGGAATTACCCACAAAATACACATTGGACGGAAACACATTCACCCTACAATATTTAGACACATTTACTGGACATGTTAACATCCAAGAATATGATCGGGATCTTGCCAATGTTGCTATGCCTCTAGATAAGGCTTTACAAAGAGCACTCGATGACAACGACGCCTGCCTAATCACAATTATGAACAGCACATGTGCAGTTTTGAAGCATGAGTCTGGGTTTTCGGTCTTTGATCCACATGCACGCGGTGATGATGGTGGTCTGGATTTAGATGGCTCCAGTATTCTTGCACACCATGCCACAGTTGATTCATTGAACATGCACATCACAAACCTAGTTCAGTCTTTATGTGGTGATGAGCTGCATAATGCATACCACTTGTTTGAAGCTACTGGTGTTAAGGTTGTTAGTGATGGAACATTTTCTGCTAGGACTGGTGGAATGGATACTGACAGTGTAGCATTGCAGGACAGTTTTGCAAATATAGCAAGCCCAGATGAGAATATGCACGGTGTTTCTTTGGAACCAGGTCATGTAACTGATGACTCTGTGACGATAGTGTCTCAAAGTAATTGCAACAGCCTCACATTTAGTCCACTGACACTGACTGAAAAACGGAGAATATGCACAAAGCTTAACGTTGTCCCAAGTTTTCAGGAAGAGAAGACTGTTTCCAGCATTACTGTAGATCAACCTGTGCCTTGTGCAGCCACAAGTATAAGGTCAGATGGGAATTGCTTTTTCCGTGCTCTGTCCTATGTTTTTATTGGATCTGAAGAAAAGCATAGGTGTGTTCGTTATGCTATTGTAAAACAGATGCTTGCCAATCCAGAGATATACTCAAAAATTATTAGACCTCAGTACACATCTGTGCAACAATATGTAACTGCTTCAAAAATGAAGTATGTGGGAACTTGGGCCACGGAAGTGGAAATTCAGGCGGCGGCAGATTTCTTTCATGTGGACATATACACATATACTTCCGAAAAATGGTTAAGATATCCTTCCAACAACACAGATGGCCATTGCAAGGGACTCTACCTTAATCATTACAACAATTGTCATTATGAACCCATAACCTGTGTAACAGATAAAGTCTCTAATGAGTGTATCGGTTTCACTTCATGTCATGTAAAACACCATAGCATTAACAAAGACGAAATCGCAAGCTGTAGAAAAGTAGATACCAGAGAAAAAAGACAAAAGAGAAAGAGGTACAATTTGGATAACAGGTATGCCAATAATGCTGGGTTTCAAGAAAAAGTGAAACAGTACAGCAAGAGCAAGTATCGCAATGATCTTGTATTTCAGGAAAAGGTCAAACAGTACAGTAAAGATAAATACACAAATGATCTTGGGTTCCAGGAAGAGGTCAAACAGTACAGTAAAGATAAATACACAAATGATCTTGGGTTCCAGGAAGAGGTCAAACAGTACAGCAAAGATAAATATGCAAATGATCCTGAGTTTCAGGAAAACGTCAAACAGTACAGCAAAGATAAATATGCAAATGATCCTGAGTTTCAGGAAAACGTCAAACAGTACAGCAAAGGTATAAATGTATATAAATATAAACATCAAACAGACTTTAAAGAAGCTGTCAAACAGAGAAGCAAAGACCATTATGCATCCACGAGTAAAGAATCTAAATTGGAGCTACAAGCCATGAATGTTGAAAGGTATAGAAACAATTCTCCCCATCGTAAACGGATAAAACTTTACCACAAGGAATTGTATAATATCAGTATCGATCATGCTATATCTATTAAAGATGCTGTTGGTAAAAGAAGGAATACTATATTCCTCCAAAAACACAACATGGACTTTGTTATCAATCAGTTTAAGATAAAAGTCCAGTCAGGTCCAACCTATGTCTGTTGTGTTTGCCACAAGTTATTGTTTAAACATCAAGTTGTAAAATGTAACTTAAACCAATACAGAAAAAGTGCTTTGGCAGAATCTGTAGCAAAGAAATGCATCACTTATACATATGTCCACACTTGTGGAAATTCTTGTGAAGTAAATTGCCATCTCCAAAAAACCACTGCAAGCATGTTATGGATTTGTCACACCTGCAATAACAAAATTCTTAGAGGTGTAGTACCAGAAGACAGTGCTGTAAATAATCTCCACCCAGATCCTATTCCTGAAGAACTTGATGCACTAAATTCATTAGAACAACATTTGATTGCACAACACATTCCCTTTATGAAGCTTTTAGCTTTACCAAAGGGAGGCCAAAACGGGGTTCATGGGCCTGTGACATGCGTGCCATCAAGCAGTGATGCTGTTTGTAATATTCTTCCAAGATTAGATGATCAAGATCTGATGGTTAGAGTTAAACTAAAACGTAAACTAACATTCAAGGGTCACTATGAGTATCAGTATGTGAACACGCAAAAAGTTCATAATGCTCTGAACTTTTTAAAAGCCCAGAACAAGTGGTACACTGATGTACATATCAACAACGAGTGGTCTAATCCGTTGGAAAAGGTTACAATTGAAGAGGCTGGCCAGCCCGCTTGTGGCTCTGGGCCTGGCCAGCCCGCTTGTGGCTCTGGGCCTGGCCAGCCCGCTTGTGGCTCTGGGCCTGGCCAGCCCGCTTGTGGCTCTGGGCCTGGCCAGCCCGCTTGTGGCTCTGGGCCTGGC
This sequence comes from Fundulus heteroclitus, assembly GCF_011125445.2. Lineage (NCBI taxonomy): Eukaryota > Metazoa > Chordata > Actinopteri > Cyprinodontiformes > Fundulidae > Fundulus > Fundulus heteroclitus. Next base: position 586,752 of record NW_023397011.1, read on the forward strand.
CAGCCCGCTTGTGGCTCTGGGCCTGGCCAGCCCGCTTGTGGCTCAGTTGATGTTCCAGAACATTACACTGATAACCAGCACCATGGAATGTATTTGGATACATGCTTGCAACCTGTTGACATCGCACAAGAAATTCTGGACAATCACTTTGAAAGTATTTTATCTGTTGCTCCTGCTGAAGGAAATAGCCCTGTAAGATTGCTCAGTGACATTGCTAATGAGGCAAAGTGTTTTCCTGTCCTTTTTCCAAAAGGAACAGGCACATTCCACGAACAGAGAGATCACAGAATTACACTTGCTAAATATCTAAAAAGCAGAATATTAAATGCAGATGGCAGATTTGGAAAGAATTTGGAATATATTTTCTATGCACAATACTTGTCTGAAATTAATCAAGTGGTTTCCAATGTATCAATAGCTTTGAGAAAAGGATATCAGGGACAGCATAACACTGATGTTGCGTCATCTTCATCTAACAACCCAGACTTTTTGAAAGACCTCTTAAACTATGATATGGGCTACAAGTTTTTGAAACCAATTAGAGGCACACCTGTATTTTGGCAAGGTGTTCAGAAGGACTTGATGGCCATGGTGAGAACTCCTTGGAATTCCCACATTCTTTATGTCATTTTCTTCTGCTGATTTACGCTGGCCAGAATTTATGGAAGCATTTATGTATGCAGACAATGTCATAGGCAATATTGCTGACATGGAATGGACCCAAAAGTGTGACTTGTTAAAAAATAATCCTGTAACAGCAGCTAGAATGTTTGACCATAGGTTTCATTGTTTGTTAAAAGAAGTCATAATGTCTCCAGCTCAACCCATTGGAAAGGTCATTGATTACTTTTACAGAGTAGAATTCCAGCAACGTGGCAGTTGTCACACACACTGCCTTTTTTGGGTGGAGTCACCTAAGATTGGTGTAAACACCAATGAAGAAGTTATCACATTTATTGACAAATATGTGACATGTGAGCTTCCACCTGAAAGTGACCCCATGCATGAAGTTGTCTCTAGTGTTCAGATGCACAGCAGAAAACATTCTAAAACGTGTAAAAAGAAGGGCACACCATGTAGGTTCAATTTTCCTAGACCACCTAGTAACCAAACCTTTATTTCAAAACCACAGCCAAATGTCTCTTGTAAAAATTCAAAAAAAAACATCAGCTAAAAACAAAACCAGCCTAACACAGATCAGCAACAACTACAAAGTCAAGCGCCACCAGATGAAACCGTGGTTGCCAAACAAATGATGGCCAAAGTTAAAGAAGCACTGACAAATGAAAATGCAACCTATAACACCATTGATGATCTTTTCGATTCCATTGGCGTCAATCAATCAATATTTGAAAAAGCTTATCAATTAACTGCACACAAACTAAGTGTTGTCCACAAACGCAATGTAAATGATGTGTGGGTTAACCAATACAATAGAGACCTTCTTCGTTGCTGGAATGCAAATATGGACATTCAATTTGTCTGTGATGCCTATGCCTGTGTGGTTTATATAATTTCATACATTTCAAAAGCTGAAAGGGAAATGGGTTTATTGTTAAAACATGCCCAGAATGAAATAAAAAATCAAGGTAATTTGGCAGCATAAGGAATCCCTAAACAAGTTGGGCAGCATATTCTTACACAACCGAGAGGTTTCTGCTCAAGAAAGTGTTTACAGAGTAACAAACATGAGATTGAAAGAAGGATCAAGGAAAGTGGTTTTTGTGCCAACAGGAGACAACATTGTTAAAATGAGCCTTCCACTCAGTGTAATACAGAGCAGGGCTCAAAACCTTGACCCAACCAATAACCAGATATGGATGACCAATATCACAGATAGATACAAAAATAGACCCAAAACACCTGAATTTAGAGACATGTGTTTAGCAACCTTTGCCTCTGAATACAGATGTGTTCCCAAAAGTCAAAAATCCTCTGTTATATCACTTGATAACAAATGTGGCTATGTTTCAAAAAAGGACCAGGTCAGATGCAGCTGTTGTCAGATATGCTCGTTTCTCCCCAACACAAGAGCCTGAAAAACATTATCAAAGCTTGCTTCAGTTGTTCTTGCCCTATTACTCAAATGATGAGATTAAACCATCAGCTTTTTTAACTTTCCAAGAGTTTTATACTGAAGGTTCCTTTACAACTGCTTCCAAACAAATACAACCTGTCAAAGATGTTGTCGAACATAACAGATCAAAATTTGAAATTAAAGCAGAGGAATTGCAACACTGTCAAGATCATGTCGAAGACCATGGATTTCAGGAGGATGGTTGGGCTAACTTGTGTCCTGAGTCTGAATTAGATCGACTGGAATGCCAAGCAGAAAGTGCTTTAAACAACAATAAAAACCCTGATGAAAGGGAAGAAATTCCAGATCTTGAACCTAGTAGAAAAAACACCTTTTGCAGTAGAGTTCAGAAAGCAAAACATCACACACGAGGAAGGCCAATCACTCATGCGTTCTTTAAATGAACAACAGGCTGAAGTGTTCTACAAGATACGACAGTGGTGCGTTGATAAGGTTAATGGAAAAAACCCTAACCCATTTCATGTTTTCATTTCTGGAGGAGCAGGTACAGGAAAGTCGCATTTGATAAAGGCGGTGTATTATGAATCAAACAGAATACTTGCACGACTATCAGACTATCCAGATGATACTCATGTTTTGCTAACTGCTCCAACTGGTGTTGCTGCATTAAACATAAATGCAACCACAATACATAACAGTTTTGCAATAGGTAACCAAATTTCCCTACCATATCAACCATTAAGGGAAGAGAAAATAAATACATTGAGAGCCAACTTACACAATTTGCAGATACTAGTCATAGATGAAATCTCAATGGTTGACAACAAGATATTAACATACATTCACGGTAGACTGCGACAAATAAAACAATCATCAGACTTTTCACCTTTTGGTAATGTTTCAGTGATTGCTGTCGGAGATTTTTTTCAGCTGCCACCTGTCAAAGGGAAGCCTCTTACAAAGAAGAGGCTGGCTTCTGCTTATGGCATAACACTTTTACACACATTGAGTTAACTGAAATTGTTCGACAAAGCATCAACAGTTTGCCATGACACTAAACCGCATTAGGAAACACAAAAAAGGCATGAAGCTCAATGAAAATGATGAAAGACTATTGAAACAACGTGAAACAGGGTACGTCTGACTTTACAGAAGACCTTCACATTTTTGCAACAAATTCTGACGTGCATACCCATAACTTTAACATGCTGCACAAGATTTGCACAGACATTGTTCAAATTAAAGCACAGGACTTCAAAAAAAATCAGCAAACAGGTACTTGTATTAGATTATCTCAACAC